>NC_091754.1:61180225-61312725 GCF_043380555.1 Nothobranchius furzeri
GTAGTCCAGGAGCAGGTATGTAGCCATCACCTCGTCGTACTTCTGCAGCACCAGCGAGTCCTGGATCTCCTCCTGAGAAAATCCCATCCGCAACATTTTCTCTGCACACGCACACACGCACACACACACATACACACACACACGCGCGCGCAGACACGCACACACACACACACATGCACACAGACACGCACACGCACACGCACACACACACACATGCACACACACGAACACACACGCACACGCACACACACGCACACACACACACACACGCACACACGCACACACATACACGCACACACACACACACACACACACGCACACACACACACATGCACACACGCACACACACACACACACACACACACACACACACACACAGAAACACGCACGCACGCACACACACAGAAACACGCATGCACACACACACACACACACAGAAACACGCACGCACAGACACACACACACACACACACACACACACAGAAACATGCACGCACAGACACACACACACACACACAGAAACATGCACGCACAGACACACACACACACACACACACACACACACACACACACACACAGAAACATGCACACACACACACACACACACACACACACACACACACACACACACACACACACACACACACACAGAAACACGCACGTACGCACAGATACACACACACACAGACACACACGCACATGCGCACGCACGCACACACACACAGAAACACGCACGCACACACACACACACAAACACGCACACGCATACACACGCACAGATACACGCACGCACACGCGCGCGCACACACACACACACCAAAGGTGAGCTATAATTAGTATCACATGCTTACTGAACACCCGAGTCTATTCCTAACAGATAAATATTTATTCATGACTATGGTGTGTGTGTGTGTGTGTGTGTGTGTGTGTGTGTGTGTGTGTGTGTGTGTGTACCTGTTCTCCTGGGGTCTTTATAATCTGGCTGAGGCTCAATGTAGGGTTTGAGTTCGTCGTCCTCGTGGCCCACGTTCATCCACCGATCCCTCATTATCTGCTGCTGGGATCAAAGCAAACACACACGTGTAAAACCACTCCTCTTCCTAAAGGAGAACAAGCGTTCGGAGCTCCACGCGACTGCACCCGCGTTAGGAAGCGGTCCTGGGGTGAAAGTGAGGGATTGGGCTGTTGTGTGGCGGAAGGATACCTCAAGGCTGCCTCTTTTGGAAGGGTTCAGGATCAGGAACTTTTTCAGCAAGTTCTCGCAGTCGGTGGACATGTAGAAAGGAATCCTGTATTTACCCCGCAGCACACGCTCCCTCAGCTCCTGCACAAGAGGTTAAAGGTCAGCTGTTTATAGTTCTCAGGTGGACAGATCTGCAGGAGGGGGACCTGCAATCAGAAACGGTTTAGTAAAAGTAGAAAAAATCTACTAAAGTTTGTGTCCGACCAACTAAATCCGTCCAGATGGAGCCTCTTAACCAGGTCGTGTTGATGACATCATACAGCGTACTGAGGTGTGACACATGATGGATGCCTCATCCACCCACCTTGAGGTTTTGTCCATCGAAGGGCAGCGAGCCGCTGACCAGCGTGTAGAGGATCACCCCCAGGCTCCAGACGTCCACCTCGGGTCCGTCGTACTTCTTGCCCTGGAAGAGCTCGGGGGCGGCGTAGGGCGGGGAGCCGCAGAACGTGTCCAGCTTGTTCCCCAGGGTAAACTCGTTACTGAAGCCGAAGTCGGCGATCTTAATGTTCATGTCTGCGTCCAGCAGCAGGTTTTCAGCCTGCAGACGCACAGAGGAAGTGTAATCTAGTCATCCTTTCAGACTGCCGCTACAGAAGGAACTCCAGACGAAGGGCAGGGCTGAGGGAAGAGACTCCCACTGTTACTCTGAGGAGTTGAAACTCTTCAGGAGGCAGAACCACGGCAGCCAGCGTCGGACCAGAGAAGCCTGGGGCTGGCTGGCAGCACACGGCGGGCGGAGCGAGCCGCCAGTCGCTACTTCCGCCCATCTTTAAGCCTAAAGCCAGCCACCAAGTAAGGAGGCTGGGGTTGCCTAGCAACAGGTATGCTCTCCTTTCAACTTGGTCTGAATACTCTGCAGCTTCTGGGTGACTGAGAACGTTAAATGGACGTCCTCTCTCACCCCCGGGTAAAATACAGACTCGTCTTAAAAACCCCGACGCTGCGTTTTTCAGCATTTAATGAATCTTCATCTTAAAAACCTGGAAGGAAGTTGGTTGTTTTCCGAGTGGAAACAGTAAAAATCTAATCAGTCGTATTGGCGGGTTCGTCTGAGGTGACGAGGCCGTAATCACGATGATGTCCACACGTCTGCCTCCTGGCACAGTAAGAGGATTTATAACCCCCACATAATATAATGGACCAAAAGGAGCAGGAAGCCGGCTTCAGGGCCTAAATACTGAGAATTAAAAACTAAGGAGCTCTAAAATCTCGTGTGTGTGTGTGTGTGTGTGTGTGTGTGTGTGTGTGTGTGTGTGTGATGGACACGAACGCGCCAGGACGTGTTTCTGCTCACATCCTGAACCGAAGCGGGGACATCGTGTCATCTGTGTGATTAACCCCAGGGTCACGGGTTTGTGGGGGCGGGGTTTAATCTCCAAAATTAAATCATATGAAGATTAATGTGCTGAGACGCAGAACGGGAGCTTCCCTGCACACAGAATCTACTGTAACTCAATAAAATGTGTGTGTGTGTGTGTGTGTGTGTGTGCGTGCGTGCGTGCGTGTGTGTGTGTGTGTGTGTGTGTCCTCACCTTGAGGTCTCTGTGCACTATACACTTCTGATGGCAGTACTGGACTGCTGACACAATCTGGGGAGAAACAAACAAAACTCAGCGGGTTTAATCAGGAATAAACGGAGAACCAGATTTTAACAGACCTCATCATTAATCTAGGGCTGTAAAGAACACTCCAAGGGCTCGATTCAATAAATTCCTCTAATTATTTAACCGATAGTTAAACTGTTAATGAAATATAGGTGAATTTGTTCCATTCGCGGCCGAGTGTGAAGCGGCTGGGATGAGGATCAGCACCTCCAAATCTGAGACCATGGTTCTCGACCGGAAAAGGGTGGCTTGCCAACTCCGGGTCGGGAGAGAGGTCCTACCTCAAGTGGAGGAGTTTAAGTATCTCGGGGTCTTGTTCACGAGTGAGGGTAGGAGGGATCGGGAGATCGACAGGCGGATTGATTCGGCGTCTGCAGTGATGCGGACGCTGAGCCGATCTGTCGTGGTGAAGAGGGAGCTGAGCCAGAAAGCCAGGCTCTAGATTTACCGGTCCATCTACGTCCCAATCCTCACCTATGGTCATGAGCTTTGGGTAATGACCGAAAGAACGAGATCGCAGATACAAGCGGCCGAAAAGCGGCCGGGCTCAGCCTTAGAGATAGGGTGAGGAGCTCGGACATTCGGGAGGGACTCGGAGTAGAACCGCTGCTCCTCCGGATCGAAAGGAGTCAGTTGAGGTGGTTTGGGCATCTGGTCAGGATGCCTCCTGGACGCCTCCCTGGGGAGGTGTTTCGGGCATGTCCTGCCGGCAGAAGGCCCCCGGGTCGACCCAGGACACGTTGGAGAGGTTACATCTCCAATCTGGTCCGGGAACGCCTTGGGGTCCTGCCGGAGGAGCTGGTGGAGGTGGCCGGGGAGAGGACGGTCTGGAGCTCCCTTGTTGGGATGCTGCCCCCGCGACCCGGACCCGGATAAGCGGAGGAAGACGACGACGACGTCTTTGTTCCATAAAATATTACTTAACTATAAATATCAGATGGGAAAAAGAGACAAAACCGTTTGATGCGTGTTTTTGAGCCTTTCATCACAGGAGTCGGACATCTCAGCCTCATCTAGCTGTTTCATTTCAGACCAGTCTGGCTCTGTGTCCGTCTGAGCCGACAGACAGGAAATTAAACATGATGGTTAAAGACACGCGCCCTCTTTCAGTGCTGGAAGGTGATGGCTTTCCATAAATGTGAGTCCTCGTGACTGATAAGCTAATGGCTAGTCTGGGATTAAACATTTTGGGGGGGGGGGGGTTCGTGATAAATACACTTTCCCAGACTAAAACGAAACAAAAACTAAAATATACACGCCAATAAAGACTAACTGATGACGAATATTGATCCACATTTCCGTTGACGAATGAGAGACGACAGAAACGAAAATCCAATCAGAGAGCAGAACAGACGGGACAACAGAAAAATGAACCAATCAGCAAATGGAACAGTTGGGACTAGACGAGAAAAGAACCCATCCGGGTCCAGGTCTGACTGCCGCTAGCGCTAACCGGACGTCTCCACAGCTGGGGGGAGGCGCCTTAGATGTGACAATCTGAAAACAATCGACTTGGTGAGTACACATCGGGGGTTTCCCCTGGTTTTAAAAGCGTTACGGTGGTATCCCAGCAGGAGGGGGAGAGGAGGGAGGGGTTATCTGGGGCCGAACTGATTCTGGTTGGCTTAATGTTCTCGTGGCGATGCCGTGGTCGACGCTATCAGCGTTGGCGTTCTAGCGGTGTGTCTGAGGCCGCCCACCTCAACACATTACTGCCAGGAAAAACTAATGAATACATCTAAAAACAGTCTTACCTTTAGTTTATCTCATCACACGTTTTATTGCTTTGATAGTGATGTCATTTCCTGTTTACAAATATGACTGCACATTAAACAGATTTGTGTACTAAATTAACTCGTTCACTGCCAATGATGATTAAAGTCCTCATTTGCATGTTTTTACTGTGTGGGCGTCGGACGAGCCCCCGCACCGTGAGAACAAAGCTCTAAAGCCGATCTTCATCCGCGTACGTCACACGTCACGTGATCAGGAAGCAGAACATCCACGTGTTAGGAGATCGTTTTGGGCCGCTGCTGTAAAAAGAAGTGAGGCGCGAATAGGAAAAGCTTCCGCCGATCGCAATTCACCAACGGATTAAGAAAGAACGGATAACGCTCGAAACGCGCGGATTCTTCCTGATGTAAGAGGTGAGTCTCTGCTTTGTTTTGGCGCTGAAATCATCCTAGCGCGCAACGTTCTGTCGCTCTTAAAAAAAAACAGTAAAAACGCTGAAAAACGCTGGCAGCGAATGAGCTAATGCTGAGAGGCACAACTTCAAATGGTAAGTGCTCATTTTGGTATTTTCTATTAATTATTGTTAGTTAAAATTTCCTTTTAACCAAAATTATTTGCAATTTTAGTCGATTAAGACAAGAAACTAAAAGAAATTGGATGTCTAAATTGTGACTAAATCTAAATTAAAATGTCTTCAAAACTGAAGACTGGTCTGAGCACCCTAAAACTGCTCCAGTGCGTGTGTATTTATACACACAAGGTCACACTCTGATATATCACTTAGCTTTCATTACGACACACACTCGCTGTGGAGTTGTTTCAATAAACGTCTGCAACGTCACCAGATTTATTTCCATCCAGTGTTGCATTAATTGTCACCAAGAACCGGAAAACACTGGAAAATGGCTGAAATGTTCCTCTAGGATTTGATGTGTGAAGCATGTCGTCCAATTCTCACCTGACCTGTTATTAATTAACTAAACACAAGCAGCACAAGTACACAGTTTAATTAAATGATGTACACAGTAACCAGCGTAGGAATTCCCCGTGGACTGTTTTCCGACACACACCTGTCTGAATTTGGCACGTGCTTCTTTTTCCTTCATCCTGCCGTGGGCCACCAAATAATCAAAGACCTCTCCTGATAAAAAAAGAGGAAAAAGCAGTGAGATAGCGTCTTTTTCTTTAGACCTGAGGAAAAGGGGGGAAGGACATGCTGAACTGAACACATGGCTTACAGGACGTTGGAAAGACAACGGGGATTTAAGGTCCAACTATTTCCTCTAGAGTTGTCATGGTGTGAAAACGTAACCTCACGGTTATTGTGACCAAAATTACCACGGTTTTCGGTATTATTGCGGTATTTTTTTTAAACGTGTTACATTTTCAGACAATTAAATAAACCCTATATCAGGAAAATATCGTCCTCGGTTTGTGTCCTTCCAGTGAGCTTTGCAGATGTGGGAAAATGTCATCAGGCAGTAATCGTTGTTAAATTCATAATTATTCTCGGAGAGAGACCAACTCTTATCTGCCCCTGGGAGCCCCGTAATGCATAGCGTCATTTCAACACGGGGGTGTCCGCGACACGGTTTATATGCAGGTAGCGGCGCTGCGGCTGCTTTATATAGCCACTCGTTGCATTCTCCCTCAACCCAAATCCTCGGATCACGCATTTTAGCTAAAACGCTAACGTTAGCTTGCCTTGCGTTGACTGTAGAGTTGTGGGTGATGGTCACGCAGATGTGTCATGAGATTTGAAGCGTTGCTGCCTTTCACAGACACTTTTTCTGCACGTGCTGCAAACAGGATAGCCGTCTTCTATCAACTGTCCCTCGACATTCTTCAGATATCCAAAAGATGCCCGTACTTCCCACTTTGTCTTCTTTGAGGGATAATAAATGTCCTGAGCGCTGCCGTCTCCTCCTCTGGCCATTATTTCAGCTTTAGCTTCAAGAAAGTTTTGGTTGTAAACAACAAAGTGCGCATGTGCCGCCGGCAACTTCAGCAGATGATACGGTGGCTGGTAAGGGTCACCGCGCCTACACCGCAGCCACGGTAACCCACCGAGATGATATATGTTTTTAAAAACAAGGCGGTTATTATTATTGTCAACTTTTTTACCAGAGTTTACCGCTATACCGGTTACCGTGACAACCCTAATTTTCCTCTAATAAATATTATTCCTCTGATGGTGTGTTTCATAGACTTCTCAACACAATCCTGACCCAGACTACTCGGTTGTTTCTGCTGGTGGGAGCTTCAGATGATTACATAACTTCCAGAGATCCATGCTGGAGGGACAATGATTTCACTTACCTCCACTAGCGTACTCCATTACCAGGTACAACGTCTTCTCCGTCTCTAACACTTCAAAGAGCTTGACTGCAGGCGGAAAGAACCCAAACAGAACCGCGTGGGGGTGGAAAATGAAAAACAGCATTAGATACAGGACAGAGAGAGCGAAAGAGAAACCAGAATAAAAGCATCTTCTCCGTTTTTGTTTTGGCTCCAGAGTCTCAGGGAGCGACTCGTGTTTCCTTCACACTCACCTATGTTGGGATGATTTAGCATCTTCATGATTCTCACCTCCCGGAAGAGCTGCGAGGAACGAGAGAGACGCTGGGTCACACCATCGGGTCATTTAAAGTTAAAGTTAAAGTCCCATTAGTTGTCACACACACACAGGTGTGTGTGCGAAATTTGTTCTCCACATTTGACCCATCCCCTGGGGGGGCGGTTAGCTGCAGACACAGCCGCGCTCGGGAACCATCTGGTGGTTTAACCCCCCAATCCAACCCCTTAATGCTGAGTGTCAAGCAGGGAGGCGTTGGGTCCCATTTTTTCAAAGTCTTTGGTATGACCCGACCAGGAATCGAACCCTGATCTCCCGATCTCAGGGAGGACACTCTACCACTAGGTCACTGGAGCCGGTCTCAATTTATGCTCAACGCGCTACCGCCAGTGTTTTAAATGATGTCCTTCAGGTTTATCATTGGTGCAGAATAAAAGCACAGAAAAAAACTAACTTTGACCTAATCCAATGCTACATTAAAGGGACTTTACGGACGTTTGAATTTTTATGCTCGCGATCGCCCCCTCAGGCCAAAAGCGTAACGGTAGCTTCAATAGCAGGCTCGTGCACGAGGCGCGCATGCTGTACGTGCACACTCCCTAACGAAAATTACAGCTGAGACAGTCCCGTGTGTGTGTGTGTGTGTGTGTGTGTGTGTGTGTGTGTGTGTGTGTGTGTGTGTGTGTGTGTGTGTATGTGAGGACAGGAGAACGTGCAGCTAATTAATTAAATAATGTGGTTCTGTACCTTTCTCTTCAGCACAGCCGACAAAGGTTTATGATGGGTCAGTCCTCCTGCATGCTCAGATCATTCCCTTCTCTTGCTTGAAAAATTGTTCCAAAATGAAAGTTGAACCCACATCTTTTTTATCTGTGAATTCAATGCCGTTCGGCGAGTCTCAAATAAAAATTTGGGCATCTTACTGTAAAAAAATATACCATTAATGTAAAAAATAAACTCTAAATGAACTATGTTCACACCTGGAGTCAGACGTCTTACTAGGTAAGCTACACTCTAGCAACATTCACAGTATCTGTAACATTTATATCCTTGATGACAGCTGAAACAACGTTCAAAGAACGGTTCGGAGTGAAAATGGCTATTTTGTTGCTAATTTGCAGGAAATTTCTAGAAGAAAGTTCTACAGAAAGTAGCTAAGGGTCCTCAGAAATGTAGCTAGCTTTGTCACTAGGCGTTAGGAACAGCGACAAAGTGGCACTGCCTCTCTCTCTGCTGCTAAAGCTACGGATAGCAAATGCTACGGGCGATGCCTGAGCGTGAACGCGCATGAAGCAGCCTGCTCGACCCGAGCATCTCTCTTTTTCTGTGATTTTACAGAAAAACAGGCAATCACAGTAAACATGCCAGGGCTCATTCTACAGGACCAAGGCATTGCAGGAGAATGTATGAAGAAGACATTTATTATTTCTATACATGTTTTGGCTGTCAAACTTCCATAATGCACCTTTAAATCCGGTAGCTAGAAAATAGCGTTTCAGATTTTAATCCCAACTAGGCGACGTGTTGAAGAGTGCCAAAGCATCAACGTTATAATAATAAAGGTAAAATAAAAGTCTAGGTTTTGTTCTGTAGATAACGAGAAATGTTAAAACTGCTGCTAGTGGCTCATTCATCACCATGGTAACCCCACCCATCACAGACAGGAACAACCAGATGCTGCGGGAAAACTAGAACTTGTGTTCTTTGGTTTTTATTGGATTTGATCTAGACTGTTTCCGAGCAGCAGCACAGCTTGTAATGTTCTTGTCTTGCAGCTAATTTGTTCTTCAGTCATCTGTTGCTGGAGAATGAAGGAGGCTTTGGTCCTTCTGGGACATTATGTGCTGGTATCCCTCCCTGAGCTACGCAGAAATCTGTGACTCAAACTAAAACAAAACGCACCTAGGTGAGTAAAGAGCGTTGGTTTGGCTCCACAAAACAACAGATATCACATTTAGGCTTTCATCCAGTGAAGGTTAAACTGCATCTCTGGCTCGGACACGTTCGCCCCGTCATGGGACTGAAAACTGGATGGTTTCCAGTTCGTCTGTATCCTCTTTGACATTTTGTCATGTGCTTTTTGAATACAAGCACATATTGTGTGTGGGCAGATGAGTGTCTGGCGTGTGCTTGGGCTGCGCGAGCACACATGGTTGGACCGTGTGTGCGTGAGTGGACAGACCCCGCCCTGCCACGATCAAAGGAAGTAATTGCAGCTTGTTTCCTGTAATTAAAACTCTCTCTGAGAACTGGACCACTTCAGAGGGCGAGAGAGGGCGCAGAACGAGGGAGAAAGGAGGGCATGTGGGGCAGGAAGAGTGACTTGGAAATGCCCGGGAAAAGGACAGAAGGAGGTCTGAATGTGAGAGAGTTCAATCAGGCCACCTTTTGCAAACTGGAGGAGTTGAGCTGAGCCTTATCGATGATCTTCACAGCCACCTGAAGGCAAAGGAAGAAGTGATTATTACACTTAGAGCAGATCCTGTGTTGTTATTGTGATGGGTATCAACAACAGCATAAACAAGGTAAACCAGAAGAAAACCGTAATTACTTCTAATTTATCATTATCTGCTTTGGAGCCATGCTCTTATTTTGAAATGTTCCCTAAAAGAAACACACTTCCTCTTCTGAAAGCAAGACAGAAGGGTGAAATGCACCTGTAGCTACACACACACACACACACACACACACACACACACACACACACACACACACACACACACACACACACACACACACACACACACAGAGTTCAGTTATATTTTTGAGCATCAACGCTCCTAAGGGAACGTCCTGTTTGGCCAAAGCAGCTCTTCTCTACTTTTATAGCAGCGCTGTCTGTCCATGCAACTCAAGCGTAACGAGTCGACGTTGACATGAGTTTTAAACTAATGTCTGGATCTTAAAGATATTTAATTTTTCCTAAAGAGCTCAGTTTTCATGGTAGCCCAGTATTCCCCCTACATGGACTCAGGCGCGGCGAGCAACGCCCCTTCCCCGCTCTTACGGGCAACACGCGGCAGCGAAACGGTCCGCGAGCAACGAAAGGAGACAACCGTGCAGCACTAGTAGGTGACAGTTGCATAATAACAGGAGAGAACAGAGAGGCTGAAGTGTGGTTGTGGCTTTAATCAGTAATGAGCTCTACGGTTTATAATCCCACAGCAGCAGCGACACGCAGAGTAAAATGAAATTAGAGCTGAAGAAAACAAAAAGGATTGAGTGCCAGAAGTGAGAAAGAAAAACAAAGGCAGAGAAACAAAGTGTCGTCCCTTAACAAGGACACAGAGAAGAGATCTACTTCTAACTTCACTCCTGACTCTACCCCCCCGACTCCCCCTTGTTTGTCTCTGTGAGAGCCAGCGGGTCACGTGGAGCGTTATCAGGGTGTCAGGCACAGGGCTGTCATAAATCGACAGAGCCCGTCTGCAACACTGTTCCTCACAGCTGGCCCGACAGGGACCCAGCCTGGGCCCGCTAACTGGACCCAGCTTTTCTGTCCACGGAGACTGGAAACATTTAGGCCGACAGCGCTGATTTAATCTGCTGCAGAAGATGCATGATCTCCAGAGCTGTGCAGGCCTTAGGTCTGATCAGAGTCTGGCTGTAAGCTCAGCAACCAGGAAACCAGATCAGCAATTAGAGAGCAACAAAACCACCAGCTTGTCCTGACTAATAAAAGACGTCAACAGGCCAGATTCAGGCACTTTTCTAAATAAATGATCGTATTTATTACTGCTGTAGCACATATTTAGCCGGGGGTAGACACTCACTTATAACAAACAGACAACATAGGAAGTTAGCCGAGTTAAAGATTGTTTTAGCTCGTCTAAGACCACATGTGGAGGCCATCTTGAATTGGGCTGACAGCAAACATTAGCCATCTGCTGATCTCCAGTGGTTTATGAGATTTACTTATTAATATAAGGGTTTAAAAACCGACCGTGCTGGATAAGAGCGTTAGCAACCACACCACCACCTTTTAGCTTGACTAAATGCCATTTGAGTGTTTTCTAGTGCCGATTAGCTGTGGCAGCCACCTTTCATCAGGTTGACTCTAAAAGTTAATCAGTTGTAGACATACGTCCAGTGAATACGCCAGTATCTCACTGGGCTGTGACCGTTGACCCCAGAGTGCAAAAGGCGTTTGCTAAGGAGGTTCAGAGCTATCAAGCTACTGAAATTTCCTTGCATGAAACACTCTACCTCACTTTTGTGTTGCTGGAGACGTCGTCATGTCTGAAAATGCTGTTGGACAAATTTCATTTCAAAATAGAAGAATTGTAACTCAACTTGTGAGTCGGAAGACGTGAGAAAACTGAAGACTTTAGGAAGGGTCGGTGGCCAAGATGCACAAAAATGAGGGTCAATTTCAAACAACTTGAGTCAAAATCAAGACAAGAAAACCTGAACGATTGTTCCAATTAGTTCACCAACATAGCGTGTACTGGGGCTGGGCGACATAACGAAATTTGATCGTTATCGACATTTCTGACTCTTATCGGGATCCTTTTTCCCCACGTCAATAAATCTGATAATAAAAATGAAAAGTTGTGTGTAGGTTGGCGACATTCATGTCCCTTTAAGAAGCTGTATCACCTTGAGTCACGTAAAAATGTGACAGCCCCATCTAGTGGACAACTTTTGATTCTGCGCATACCCGTAGTTATCGTCCATTTATCGTTAGAGGTTAAATCCTCAATATATCGTGAAAGGCCAGATCGCCCAGCGCTACCGTGTACCTATGCAAGACCTGGCCATTAACAAATCTCGCCTTTACAGCATCAAACTGAAAAACTCCATATGCCCTAGCAATAGTCTGCTTCTAATTGATCACCAAAAGCCACAGTTCTGTGAGATTATGGCTCTACTTTCAATAAAAATCTGTCCAGTGAGAGAATTAGCTAAAGACAATAATATCAGGTAAAATAGAGCAACGGCTAAGCTAATTTACACAGTACACGTTTATAAATAAACTTGAATTGAATTGAACATAAGAGGCTACAAGATCTTGCATCAGGTCAAAATTCGCAGAACTTCATAGAAATCATGTAGATCTGCGAATTTTGACCTGATGCAAGATCTTGTAGCCTCTTATGTTCAATTCAATTCAAGTTGATTTATAAAGCGCCAAATCACGACAAGAGTCGTCTCAAGGACTTTCACACATTAAACATTTAAATACAGGTCAGGTCATTAAGCCAATCAGTAAAAAGTTTCCTGTATAAGGAACCCAGCAGGTCGCATCGAGTCACTGACTAGCGTCAGAGTCTTTACAGCAATCCTCATACTAAGCAAGCATGCAGCGACAGTGGAGAGGAAAACTGTAAATGGTAAAATGGCCTGTATTTGATATAGCTCCTTCTAGAGTCCTGGAACCCCCCAAGGTGCTTTACAACACAATCAGTCATTCACCCATTCACACACACATTCTCACCCTGGTGGGGATGAGCTACAATGTAGCCACAGCTGCCCTGGGGCGCACTGACAGAGGCGAGGCTGCCGAGCACTGGCGCCACCGGTCCCTCCGACCACCACCAGCAGGCAAGGGGGGTTAAGTGTCTTGCCCAAGGACACAAAGACAGCGACAGACTGAGCGGGACTCGAACCTGCAACCTTCCGATTACAAGGCAAGCACTTAACTCCTGTGCCACCAACGTCGCCCTAAAACTCCCTTTTAACAAGAAGAAACCTCCAGAGGATCCTGGCTCAGTATAAACAGCCATCCACCACGACTCACTGGGGATGGAGAAGACAGGACAGAGCACACACACACACACACACACACACACACACACACACACACACACACACACACACACACACGCACCCCCCGAATCCACCAGGCTTAACCCATTTTCTGGGGGAAACCCTGCATTCCATGTCGAAGACTGTTAAACTTGTTTGGCATCAAGGCTACGACCTCAGCCGTACTTCCCCAAAAGGGAGATTTTGTTTTGCAGTCAAATCTACTCTAATCTGACAGACTAAAGGGTCTGCTTCTAATCTGAAAGGGTCAGAATCACGTCTCAGTTGGACAGCGTAGAAGAGTCTCCATGGCAAAACCTGACAAATCCTTTGGTCAGTATTATCAATGAAATAGTGAAAAAGTTACCCCCCCACATGGTGTACAGTCAAGCTCAACTTGATGGTTCACAATGTGACTTGGCAAGTCAAAGACCTGCAATTCTCTGACCTCACAAAACAAAAACATGAGCCTTTTGTTCACTTGCTAGAGTTCGTAAAACGACGTTTAAAGAAGCCATTTAGTCTTTAAAAAGCTAGAATGTTAAAATGTGTGGACAGAATTATTATCTAATCTGTATCATGCCGTGTCGGAGACATCGAAACACTCTTAAAACAACATTGCTGCTATTATCGGACGCATGAGCCCACCTCTTTTCCAGTGAGGACATGTCGTGCCAGTTTGACCTTGGCGAAGTTGCCTTTGCCGATGGTTTTCAGTAACCGATAGTTACCGACGTGCGGCTGGTCATCGGTCGTGGACACAGAGTTTGAACATCGCGACATGCTGTATCGGCCTGATGACTTCTGCTCCTGCGAGGATAAAGATAAAGAGGTTGGTTACAGGGATGAAAAACGAGTCAAGGACAGAAGACCTGAGACGTAACGTCCATTAGGACAAAAGAACTACAGCATGCTCCTGTCCTAACGTGTGACGCCTCCTCTGTTACAGATATTTAACATACACAGATTGCTTTTCTAAGTCTGTAAACAAAGGTTTTATATGTGACTAACATGATGCGTCACACAAACTGTTGATTCCGTCTGTGACCAACTTTTCTGCCTGCTTAAAAGAACAAAAATGGCTGTCCTACTTTGCAGCCCTAAGCTTGCCACGGATGATGGCTGAACAAAACCCTCCTGCCTCCGACCGGCCTTAAACAGGAGCTACTGACTCTACGGTTTGGTTGGATATTCTATTGAAAACAAACATTTAGGGACAAATCACTTCTCCAAAAGCCCCTTCAAATATTTAGGCATCAGAATAAAGTAGAGATGGGTCAAACTAGTGGAGTCTATAGACTTTCAGAGCAACATGAACACTGAAAAACCCAGAGGAGTTACTAATCAGGTCAGTTTCAATAACAAAACCAGATAGGTGGTATCCACTTTATCATGAGACAATTTTTGTGTCATTCTATGTAAGCGCATGGGCACAAAGAACAGGACAAGTTGCAAAATATTAAGTATGAACATTTAAAACAACGAAGAGTTTGTCTTTCTTTCACATCCCAAAAACCTCCACAGCTTCATGCAGACAGGGAAGCTTTGTGAACTGCAGCTGCGACTTTATTTAAGCCATCGTTACAAAACTTGTGTTGCAGCTTTTGCCCGTTTGGTCTTTCTGCAAACTGATGTTTACAGGTGTTAGTTTACTTTTATAGATTTGCATAATTTCTGGTAAATACAGTTTTAGATAAGGCTGAACGATTAACTGCATGTGCAATTAAATTGCGATGTGACAAAAGGAGATTTTCTAATCGCAAAGGCTGCGATTTGACTGGCAGCGAGTGGTTAGCACAATGCTAATATACATTGAAAAACCCATAGGGATGCTAATGCTAATATCGCCGAATAGATTCTTACAAATTACGAATTAGGAACGTGCCAAGTTATTACATTTGAAGTGTAATAAAAAAGTAAAAACTGCCATTAATCAAATAAGTACAGACAGATATTTTAGTAAAGCTAGAAAACTGTACTTCAACTCCACTGAGTTTTGGCTAGCAGCTGTAAACGTAACTGAACTACGGAAGCTCTGCATGGACAAGACGTCAAAAACTCTAAACACAAAAGACTTCAATAAATGGGACACACTTCTTTCCTGCTAATAAATTTTCACAGTTGATGCTAATACCTATTCTCCTTCAAGGGATGTGCTCCTGGCTGCAAAGCATCACACCTTCAAATACAAGATGTTGTCTTTACATGAGAATGTTCATGTATGTGCAGACAAATAAACTTGTTGATATATGTAGATACATAAACTTGTTTATATTCAGTACATGTTACATGGATCTTTTTTATTGCTTCCGTTAGTTGAAAAATGAGAAAAGCCCCTTGAGAAAATAATTGTGAATTAAATCGCGATTGCAATATTGAAGAAAAAAAATCGCAATTAGACTAAGTTAAAGTTAAAGTCCCATCAGTTGTCACACACACTGATGTGTGTGCGACATTTGTTCTCCGCATTTGACCCATCCCCTGGGGGAGCGGTGAGCTGCAGACACAGCCGCGCTCGGGAACCATCTGGTGGTTTAACCCCCCAATCCAACCCCGTAATGCTGAGTGTCAAGCAGGGAGGCATTGGGTCCCATTTTTTTCTAAGTCTTTGGTATGACCCGACCAGGAATTGAACCCTGATCTCCCAGTCTCAGGGCGGACACTCTACCACTAGGCCACTGAGCCTGATTATTTTCCAAAATCGTTCAGCCCTAGTTTTAGAAACAAAAGAGGAGAATTAGAAATGACCTGCAAATCAAAATAACAACATGTATTATTTTAACAGGTGCTCACATGAAATTGCGTATACCAAAAAGTGTTTTTAATGAAAGACCAACCTTTCACAGAAAGAGCAGATCTTGGGACATTGTGATCCAATGAGAGTTGAAGTCATTTAGTTAAACATAACGTAAGTGAAATAGTGTCCCAATCCATCACTCACCAATCATAATTGAAGGGGATGCTTGATATTGGCTTATTTACCGATATCAGATATCGTCTAACTCTTGATTTCCGATACTGATTTAAATCAATACCAATACACGTGGGTCCCCCTAAAATAAATAAATAAATCCCTTAGGTTGCCAACATCACATTTCTCCCATCATGAGTGCTTTAAGTTAGTATTAGAATAACATGTCATGTTTACTTTCTCTCAACAGCAGCTGAATGATGTTCTCCTTGAGATAATCCTGACAAATGCTCTGTTGAAGATATTTATTAAACTCAGGATGGGGAAAAGTTTGATTAATAAGTTCATTAATAAGACACAAGTAAATAAGTAAATAAACATATAAGGCACAAGTAAGTCCATGTTAAAACGATTTAAATGTTTTAGGTTTTGAAAATGGATCAGAGTGACACGTTGTTGTTACAAACAATCTTTGTTATGTTGTCTGTGTGAAATGCGATAGAGTGAGCGCTGTCACCTCGGACCTGACTGACGTCGTTACCATTTCCTTTGCTCCTCATGCATTTTCATCTTACATTTAAACAAAAACAAGAGAGCGCACAGATCATGAAGAATATTTACTTTATTTAAATTTTCCCAGTTAAATTTACCCTTCATTTTAATTCGTGGTGTACAGTTGTTTTTTTATTTTTATAATTTCAACTCTTAGGTCACGAGCAGTTGTGTAAGGCATTTCACTGCATTTCGTACTGTGTATGCGACAAATAAAATTTGAATTTGAATTTATTTGTCTTTGTAAGTACCGATGCGTTTAGGGAATGTTTGGGCACCGGACATCAGTAATAATTGATCTTTATGAAAAAGTATGCGATCAGCGAATGGGGATTGATCACCTGTAGCCCAGACAGAGCAGCCTGCAGAGGCCGTGTGTGATCGGAGTGTTGGGGTGACTTTGTTACCATGGCACCATCATGTGAGGTACAGCCAGGGTGTTTCTCAATGCCAAAGAACCTCCTTGCCTTGATGTCTTGGCCCCACCCCGGTTGCCTAGGAGATACGTCATCAGGAACCACCAAGGCGTGTTCCAATGTTCACGTTCTACTGAGGCGTGTGTTCTCTGTTTGTTAGCCGTTTAGCTAGCTGAGCAAGAATACAAAGGAGGTGTCTCGTAGCCTAGCCTTTGTCAAAAAATTCCCAGAATACACCGCGGAATTTTCAAAAGGACGGCGGACCAGAAGCCAGCAGCTACTTTGGAAGCAAATTTCAAGTTGTAAAGTAAGTTAACTAATTTAAATTATATATTTTTAGATCCAAAGAAGTTATCTATAGTTGGTTAGTTGCTTAGTAGTTGCAGCTTTGGCTGCTAGCGGGTAGTAATTTAACAAATATTCACGGGGGGGGGGGGGGGGGGGGGGGGGGGGGGTTGTCGCGCGCTCCGTCCCGCAGCGCTCCTCCGTGAGAGCGGGGCGCGGGGGGGGGGGGGGGGTTTCGCGCGCTCCGTCCCGCAGCGCTCCTCCGTGAGAGCGGGGGTGGGGTGGATACACACATTCCGCTGCTGTTTCTCACCAGTATCAGCTGATGGAGGGCTCTAGTTTTGCTGCGCTGTTTGTGTCAGCGAACACGGTAGGGTCGGGGAGGGGGGCGGGGCATGACACTTAGCCTGGCGGGTGGGAAAGCAAAGCCTGGCGGCCCGCTAGGCTTATAAAGCGCTGGGGGAAACCCTGATATACACAATTTAAAAAGTAAAAGGCTCGTTATACATTTATATTGAAACTAATCCGTATGAAATATAACGTTATCTCCCGTGTCACGTGATGCTACGTGACCGCCGTGGAAGCCGCGGTCACGTGATGCAAATCTCTTCCATTTAACAGTTTTCTTTGACCAAGGAAGGACAGTGTCCTCGTAAGCAAGGCGCCTGGCCTCGCAAGACATCGCCTCGCAAGACCAGGCGCCTCGACATTGAGAAACACCCCCAGTGTTAAGCCTGCTAAGACCAAATAGAAGCCATCTTGAATTTGGCTGTCACCAAAGTTTAAATCAGCTGCAGATGTGAATCTAACATTTACTTTCTGAGAGATTCAAACTGATACTTATCCAACTGACTCCCGACAGGTCTCCACAAGGCTCGAAGCTAAGATGATGAAGGTGTAGAGCTTGGGGTATGCGATCCAAATGGCTCTCAGCCACGGCCATGCCAGCCTTACTATAGCATCCGTCACGTTCTATGTGAGGTACTTTCTGTATGTGCAAAGGCTGATTAGCTGTAGTGGTCATTTTGAATTTAGTTGACCAGGTTATTCAGATGTCGATGTACAGTTTCATTAAAAGCTATCATGAGATTCCTCAAAGGGAAACACAAAGAGGCAAAAACACTTTGTTCCTTGTGCTTTGGCAGCGGGCGATAATAAAAACCACACTAAGAAGATAAAGCTTCTATTCTACAGTTTTATGATGTTTTGGGCCGCTGCCCTTCCTAAACCCTCTCAACACAAATTCACCATCTTTAAATCTTGATCGTGACAAACGCAAGACTACATGGAAGGTGACCAAAGCACATTTTGGGCCGCGGCTCAGATGCGTTCGGTGCATTTATAGTCCAATCTATTAATACATGGGCTGCAATGAAAATGATGTTCAACACAAACTAGGGAAGGTTTGATGTCTGTCTGTATAAACCTTCTGTCACTGGCTTCCTGCAGCCAGTCACCGCCAACACACGCATCAGTCTGCCATCTACATGAAGATGGAATCAACCAAAAATATTAACACTCACTTAGATTAGATTTTAACGGGCGCTGGATGGAAAGCAGCCTTCGAAGGAGGAAATATAATCTGAATCTATTTGCAAAACAAAAATGTCTGTTTTCATAACTTTATTAAACACAGCAGCACCATTTGGTGCACAGTGGGTTTGGTGTGCTGAAGAGGGCCGTGCGTTTTCCACTAAAGCTAGGAGACATTTTGGCCTGATGGATTCAAACCGATTCAGTTCATTCACCAGCAGATCCTTCATCTGTAACCCGCTCTCAGAGAGGGAAGACAAAACCTTGCTGTGCTGGCAGGTTTTGCCCGGCTAGTGACAGCGATTGTGTTTCAGCTCCAGGAAAGGGTCGCAGCAATTGTGTGTGTGTCTATATATGTCTGTGTGTGTGTGTGTGTGTGATCTGAGTGGACAGGTGATGGTGGGGGGAGAGAGATCAGGGTCAGAGGAGAGGAAGACTGGCTCCAGGATGACGACACACACACACACACACACACACACACACACACACACACACACACACACACACACACACACACACACACACACACACACACACACACACACACTAACAAATGAGTGATGCATACAAACTAAAACAAGGTTGTGTACAGAAGGATCCTGATAAGCAGATGAAATCCACACGCTTCCTGTAATTTAAGGAGCCTCCAGCAGTCAAGTTGCTCCGGTCGGTCAGAATAACCAGATTAAAGCTTCACGTTTCCCACAAATAATCCACACTCCATTTTTCTGAGGAGAGGGTCATGGGAAACGAGGACCACCGACTTCTGCAGCAGCTTTGTTTTCTCTCTCTCTCTCCTCCAGATGGTATGACCTAGTGTCTGCTTCTCAACCCCCCCCCAACGACACGAGCTTCCTATGCTGACACTGCAGACTTGAATCAAACATAACCGACCAGATTAAGCTTCAACAGCAGCGGGGGAACAAGGATTTACAGCAAATGACCGTTACGTTAAACCAAGAGGACAGCAAGGCTCTTATGAGAGATGAAGCAACTGATTTTTATTTAATGAGTGCGTGGGAGAGAGGGGGATAATAAACTGTTCCATTTAATCTCCAACAAAGACAATAAGAGCCCAGCGCTAACCGTAAAACCAAATACGAGTTAAGTTACTTCACTCTGTCACCAGCTCTGACTTCTCACAGCTTAAAGTCGCCTCTGCAGAAAAGTGATGACATCATGGTACAAAACTCTTCAGCGAGCATTTCTCTCATCGTAGCAGGAACCCAAAGAATTAGCATTAGGAGATTTTTGATGCCAGTGAGAAGTTAAAGAGTGAGAAAACAACTGGAACAAGAATACAAGGCATGATTTCATTTCTAGACACTTTCAGGAAGTTTGCTAATTAAATGAAATAATAAGAGGATTTTCCAACAGGCCACATTAGCTTTGCTGACCAAGGATGATCTCATGAGATTTGTTGACCTCATGCTGCTCTGCCTACTTTGTTTTTTCTGGGTTTCAGTCCAGCACTCACTTCATCAGCACCAGATCTAATATTAGCATTTTAGCTACATCATCACTCACGATGCAGAAGCTCAGAAATGGAGAACAGCAAACATGTGATGCCTTTGTTCTGAGATAAATCACATCAGAGGTTTTTAACTCCAGAAATGACAGGAAAAGCTACGTCTGCCTCAACAACACACTCGCGTTGTGTTCTTCATGAAATTAAACTTCAAGCGTATCGGTGGATCCTAGGCCTGGGCGATAAATCGATTAAACGAATTAATTTCAATTGTTTTGTTGCGGGCGATTTAAAAAAAAGTAAATCGAATTTTTATGTAATAGTGCCTTTTTGGCCCCCCGGAGCTTCCGTAGCGTTAGTTTCACATAACCGCGACAACAACGTCACAGCACGCACACGAAACAGCAACAGCAAGCGACTCCATGGCCACCGGTGAGAGTGGGAAGTTTGTTGCTAGCAAAGGAATGACATCATCCGTTGTTTGGAACTGGTTTGGGTTTGCTGCGACGGACGTGGAGCGTGGCACTTTTATTCCAAGAGGGTGTTCATTTATTCATTATTCATTTCAAAAATGAGCGTTACATTTGTCTTGCTTGTGATTAAATAAAAAACTAAATTGGCTTTAAGGTGCCTTCCATTTGTTCTTATTGCTATTCTTAATAATTGAGGGGGAGAGAGAATCGGGAAAAAAACGTAAAATCGAATTAAAAAAATTTATTTGGAGATTTTATTTTCAGGCTGTATCGCCCAGCCCTAGTGGGTCCACAATGGGAAGATCTTCATAAGGACTGAAACTGGAGCTGTCATCCTCAGCAGCAGTTTCTGGTTGGAACCGTATCGACTTATAATTGTAACGTACATTTGGAGTTAGTAATACTTCATTTTAGGCAGCAAATAAACTGGATAAGTGTTCCAGTAGTTCGTGTGAACCAGAACCAGGCAGTCTGACATCAGATGTTGAGTTTTTGTCCCCGACAATTAATACAACCATTTTGTTTGCAGTGAAATCATGAATGATAAAGCTAAGTGCTACATAGACAAGAATAGAATAACACCAGATTAACAAGCATAAATAATACTAAAGCAGTGTTCGTGAAAACACGTCGGACATTATGAATGTCTTAATATTGTCTAAAGAAAAACTTGAAATCAACGGACATATCGACCGACTTGCTTACTCTCAAGTTGCTAGAATACAAAAAGCACAAACTGCACACTGACCGTTTTAACGGCGTTCGTGACACGCTCTCTGATCTGCAGCAGCCTGCAGGATCGCATTTTCTGAGCACTTTGATCAATTTGCTCACCGGAAGCTTTCAGCACATTATTACAAATGCGAGGTAACTTAAGATAATTTCCTATTATTGCAACATTTGCACAGAATGTCTAATAATTTTTGATGAATCGTTAGGCTTATTTTTCTAAGTAAACCTCAGGGTAGAAAATCTTTAGCATTTAGCAGAAAATCACTTCGATGGTTCTTTTTTCAAAAATTTTCAAGAGATTATTGCCACAATGACAATATACATGATGTGTAAAGGTCAGAGGTCACTAAAAACCCACTGCTTCCAAATCAGAAGCCCGCAAGAACATTGAGCTACGTGGTTAAAAATGTCTTGCGTGAGACACTCCCACGTCAAAAGTTTTCGCGAACACGGATTAAAGTGCCCTAGCTTCAGCAAAAGCTAGACACATTTTAGAGCAATTAGCGTGATCTTAACTTTTTTATTCATTTGAAAATACACTGAAGACATTTTAACACTTTAAGCTAAGGCTTTCAAAGTGGTTTCAGTGGTTCTTGAACCAGAAACATGAGCAACTTCATATTGGACAGCACTCTGCTACAGTTTGGTGGTTGAGGTAGGTCAGCTAGTAGAAGGTCTCCACCTGCTTTACAGCATTAGCCATTTACTGTAATGGAAGCTAATCTAAAAGCTAACTTGCACACAAAAAGAAGAATTTCGCTTTTTCAGTTGTCATCAAGGCAGAGCCTGGAAGTAAAAGTAAGAGAGCCATGTCTTTGGAGGCAAAGCAAAAAGCTAAAACCAGAGTGAACATTGGTGTGGCCTACACTAGTTTAAAGTAGTTAAAGGAGGCTACTAAATCACAGACTGATGGTGACCTGGCTTTGTTGCAACTGAACTTGTCATATTTGCTGTCAAACAGTTTGAATCTGTTTACTTTGTAGATTATTTAGTATCCGTTGGCTTGTGGTAGCAGCATTAGCTCATTGTAAGCGCTAGCTACAGCAGGCTGCGGCAGGTTTGTTTGCAACTGTTATAAATCTGCATTAAACCAGTCGGAGGGAGAATCAGAAAAAGTTAGTTTTGCTATAAATTATTTTAGACACTAAAAGTTAAAATTTTTATTTAATTTTTGTTATTATTAATATTAGCTTTAAGATGCTTATTCTCTAAATTAGAATCTTTTCATTGTCTTGTATTTTTTCAAAGTATTTTAGATACTTTTATCTTCTTACTTATTCATAAACATTCTAAATGTTGGCAGACTGTGTTTCCTTTACTATGACTGTTACATAATTTCAATTGAGTTGAGTAAATATGAGGTAGAAACCAATTTATTTCAATCATTCTATTATTCCCTAACGTATTAGTGGACACAAACATGGCAACAATTAAAGTATTATAAAATGTACGATTCACCTAAATATCTGAAGACATAATCTAGTATTAAGTAATTCAAACATGGCCGCTACAAGTTTGTGCAGTAGATATTGGCAGCACTTTACCGTGAGCCGTGTATTAAGTGTGTCTAACGCAGTCCTGTCAGTTTGTAGGTTTCCCTGTGAGAACGGCCCCTTCTCACAGCCGTAACGTTTAGATTTGTGCTGAGATTGGATAGAGTCTAGCTAAATAGATACGAGAGATCTTAAAAACTGACCCCTACGATTCCCACACATTTCCTCTGATCTCTTTCCTCTCGTCTGAGGTCCTCAGCTCTTTAGTCTTCTTCCTCTCCTATCCTCTTTCATGTCTGGCTATTTTTGTCTTCTGGTTCTTCCTTCATTTTTTGGGCAGCTGCACGCTAAGCAAACCTCCTATCGACACATGCAGACACGGATATAAACACACAGCCACCTCTCCCCTCACTTTTAATTATAGACGTGTAGCAGGACAATAAGTGACATCATAGTTTGGTTATCTTGTTACGCTCTGACGTTTGGTTTGACTCAGGGATACCAACAGGGAACTGCACACTTGAACAGTTCACAAGAAGAAGAAAACAGTCTTTCTTGAGTATCCGGTAGCGGATATCTGATTTAACACGCTAAAGACCTTCAAATGTGTGTTTATTACGTTCCGTGTTGCTCCGGGTCTCCTGATCACTCTCACAACAACAGCACAGGGAGACATCTAATGTCTGGGAGGGATTTCATTCATTTAAACCAGTCGAGTAAAACCACTTTAGTCGTGAAAATAAAATTGGTGAAATTTTAAGCTGCAATGGCAAACCTGGAAAACAAAGTAGCTTAAAACATTTGTCATGCCTCTTAACAACGTTCTAACATCATTTAGCTATAAATATTTTGTGAGGATTTAAAAGATAAAAAAATGACTAAAATATTGGACTGAAAGCAACCGTTGGACGATCCGGTTGTTGGTCTTGCCGAACCACCGCACTTTCCTGGGTCCTCCACTCATAACGCAGTAAGCTCTCATGTATTTAGCAGCACAACGCCACTGGTGTGAGAGGTTCTCCGCTGAATAATATCAGAGATGGAGAAACAGCCGGCTGCTACCACTTCAGCTTTAGGACAAGCTACCAAAAAGAAAAACACCAACCAAAGACGTTTGGACCTGTGAAAATGGTGACTGGTGTTTAACACCGTCTTGTTTTGTCCGGCATCACGGTTTCCACTTCCAGCAGGAGCGTCTCGGGTAATACACCCGAGGGAAGGGGTGAGTATTCTATAACCGTGTTTGCAGATTCGCTATTAAAGCTTTAAGACAGCCGTGATCTTCACTTGTTTATGTGGTTTGTCCAAACAAAGAATGATTTGTGCCTTTTTGGTGTTTTTCTTTCCATGATTTTTCAGATCAAACTAAAACTATATTCATCGCTTCATCAGGAACAGAAACAAAAATAAGTTACATGCTAAAAATGAAACTATGGTTTGTAGATAGAGTAGAATCGTACAAATTTCATTATAATCTTTCCCAATTCTCATTATACCTCCCAATTTTTATTTTTTTTATTATTTAAAAACAGTTATCCTGAATAACTAAATCCCTACAGCTACCAGAATATAAATAACAGGATCTAACTCACCAACAGGATTCAGTTCATGTGGCTTTTTCATTAGAGATGATGCTTTTATTGGACTTTGGTGTCATTATTTCTCACTATTAAAATGAAAATACACTTCAAACTTTTCTTTAACTGTAATCAATGTGAACAATACTTTGGATTAGGGCTAAACAATATATCGTAAATATATCGTTCTGGCGATATCAGCATGTACAATATGCATATTGCAAAGAACAGGTGAATATCGCAGTGAAGGGTCAGCTCAGATATTTGCTACACATTCTGTCAATCAAACGGAAGGATGATGTTTTAAACAAATCTAATAGAGCTCTTCACCCATTTGGCCAATCAGGTGGGTTCTCATAAGTTAGACGCCTGCCCCCGAGGCGGACGGCACCTAATTTTGATGGTTAGCAAACAACTGAGTTAGGCTTGGTTTATGCTTGACGCATTTATTTTCCGCTTGGTGATGCGGCTCGCGGATGGAACGCGCTTCACAACTCGCAGCGTTTATGGTTCATTTGGCTTGTCTCTGCGGTGAGCCAATATTCTCCCAAACTGTAGGGGGCAACATGGAGCTCTACGGCATGCATCCAACACTACACCATAGTAGAAGTAGAAATTACTGTTTACAACATGGCATTCCAGCATTTTTAACAGCGTTCTCGTCTTTTCCGACAGTGCGAGCTATTTCTCTCCAAGAATTATTAACATGTTGATCACGGTGATCTGAGAGCTGAATCATACAAATGTCTGTATTTACGAACCTCTGCCATACTAGTTCTTGCCGGTCCGCCATGTTTTTCCGTGTCCGACCGTCCGCGTGGTTAGAAAATTTCCTAGGTGCGCGGTGCGGAAAGTTTGGGCCGTACGGAGGCGCGGTGGAGGGGCGTGGTTGTTAAAATGAAGAAATGTTGCCGCGCGGAGCCGTGTGAACCTCACGGACGCGTCAAGCATAAACCAAGCTTTTGTTTGTTTTAATGTAGGTTTTGTGTTACATTTAGTAAACAAGTAAAAATTACTCGTATAAAGGGGTAGAGACATGTAAGTTTCGAGTTCAGCCTACTCCTTTTCAGACAAAGAAGAAGAAAAAAAGGGATGATGATATGTAATTTTTCTGTATGTGTGTTTTTTAAATGATGTATGTTTTCTTTGTTTGACATAAAATAAACTAAAAAAAAAAAAAAAGCTTTAGCTTTGTTCTGCTTTGTTGGCTGATTCTGCTTTTCCCGGGATCCACTGGATTGCCTTTTCTTGTTCATTTTCTTTTTCCCCTTTCCTCACATCTAACTGCTTTTCTCACGTTGATGATTTTTTAATTTTTTGTTTTTGATCATTTTTGTTCCTGAGTTAAGTTTTTATTTATCGCAAGCAATATCGTCATCGCAATTTTAATCACTGTTATCGAATATCGCAGGTTTTCCTATCATGCAGCCCTACTTTGGATGTTAGAAACTCCAGCAGGAGAACCTCCATCTCACACAAGTCAACATCTTCCCTTTCTCCACCGCATTGACGAGTCCATAAAACGACGGCCACTTCAACAGCAACCGAGCAAAACACCGAGTTAAACCTAAAAACCTCAAGTCCTTTTATGTCTGTTGTACCATGAAGTGACTATTAGTGTAGTGTTCACACACACACACACACACACACACACACACACACACACACACGCACACACACACACACACACACACACACACACACACACGCACACACGCACACACACACACACACACACACACACACACACACACACACACACACACGTTACCGACAGCTGAAACCCATTTGATGCTACATAGCAAACACAAGCATTAGCATAAGATCAAAACACACAAACCAGAGTCAGAGGAATCAGAGGCAGAACTGGTTATCTTTGACTCCGGCCTCATTATCGCTGACCTTTACTGGTCAGAAATCACTCCCGATGGAAAAGGATCAAAATTAGGAGTCAGTAGAAGGAACACACACAATTAACCCTAAATTTAATATTGTAAACATGAGAACCAGGAAACAAAGGGAAATATATATTGCTTACAACTATGCAAACATTATTTATTTGTGTTATCGGTTGGTGAAAGGAGGGCTATAATTACACCAACTCATTAGCGCTGCAATCAAAAACAATTACAATATGGTCACTTCTCTGCCAACCTTGGCGCCCAAACAAACTGATGGCTCCCTGGCAGCTGTTACACACTTTGTATTCAAAATGTTTTTGCCTTTAGATCCATCCCAACCTGGGGATAACAATTTAGTGCAATCGTGCTTTTCCCTCAGTGGAAACAATGACCTAAAAACTAGTTACTCTGTAGTCAGCAGCAGAGTTTGTGACATAAGATGAAAAAACTAATATTTATTTTACCTACTTAATATGTTTGCCAATTCATAACAAGTTTTCATTAGCTCAAATATGTGATTTCACATTACCTGTACTTCCCCGATATGTTAAAGTAAAAACAATTAAAACAAGCTCTAATTGATCCTCGTCTAATAGCATTTGGAAAGAATTTTCCACTAAAAGGACGTTACATGAGACTGCGGAGTTCTACTGCTAAACTAAACAATTACAATAACTTGCAAGTAAGGAATGTATAGTATTTTCAAAACTTCAAATGATCCATTAAAATTAATATTAGTCAATAATGCCCACTGGCATCTGGTAGCGACACAGCGAAAACAACCACTGGGTGGCGGTACTCTACAAAGTAGTTTACTAACCTACAACTATGGTTTTCTAGAGAGGAACACATTTTTAGCACAACACCTGCCAATAAAAACAACCACTGTGCGATCCCAGGTTCCTGCTGTTTTATTTTGAAAGGATTACTAAATGAAAACTTCCTCTAAGGGTGTTTATAACAGCTTTTGTAAAAAGTAAATTGCTGAAACCATTTTCGTTTATATGTTGGTTTTGAGGGTGTAAATTTAACAAATTTGCAGCTCTGACTGATATGAAGAGACTGAGCAAGCTAGTTAACAAAGCTGGCTTAGTTCTGAGCTGCTCACTGGATTCTATAGGAAGTCTCCTCCCTTTCCGGTCGGCTCATGGGTCCATGGAAGAATGAAAAAATGAACGCAAGTCAACGGTGCTAAAAACGCAATTTTCAAACCTGCTCTGCCTTACGCCCTGGATCACACATATGTTGTACTGCAATTTAAATGAAAAGTAATGATGGATGTTTCGACCACGCCAGTCACGTACTTTGAGATTTATCAGCTTGTAAAAGTTCGTAATCAGCATGACTACACACCAGAAACCGGCACGTCGCATATGTGACATCACCTCATAATCTCCTCTCCCCTAGCGTAGCTGCTACTCACCACATGACCAGATTTATGGTGGTTCTTTCCTCCTGTGGGAAGTTCGCTGAACTTGCAGCCCTTTTCCCTCAGCTTTCTCCGCGTCTGGTTCGATGACGTCACTTTCGTGAAGCACATTTGTAGTCCTGGACTTATTTTCACACAAAACCTAAAATAACGTTTCCCCCTGTTAGAAAATAAGCGCTTTCTTGGTATCAAAATGTGTCTTTAAAGTTCACGGACATTATATAAGAAATCCATGGCACAAAACAAGTGGAATTAGAAAATAGCGTTTTTAGCCCCGTTGACTTGCATTCATTTTTTCGTTCTGGGGACCCGTGAGCCGGAAATAGATAGGCGTGACTTAGGCTCCCTATTCAATTCAATTCAAAAATACTTTATTAATCCCAGAGGGAAATTCTATTGTTTCAGTACAGACAATTCCAAGATCAGACATACATACAAAGACACAACAAGAATTGGTGACCGTGGTCATTCGCAACACGAGTCGCGCTACCGTTATAGATCAAGAGGGTTTATGTGAGGATAGAGTCAGGGGGAGGGGAAAAAGGGCACGTCAGAGTTACCCCCGACAGAGAGGATAGCTTTGCTATGAAAAAAACACCTCAGACAGAAATGCACACAGACTTCAGACGATACACAACATGAGTGTCCACTAGGTGGGCAGGTAGGTTGGGACCGTCCTCACATCAGAGCGTGCAGCCGCAAGAGCAGCGCTCATCACGTCCGTTTGGACAGGGAAGGGAGATAATGGTTAGAGAGCACAGTGACTCCTAGATACGGTTCCACGGCCTTCACCGGTCACAGTCCCACCCAGGCTGGGATAGGGAGAAAGGGTTCCCATAGCAACGGCAGCATTCCACATTTCTTCTGAGGGGAGTTTTCACTTCAGCCTCACAGGCTTCAAGGGCACCAGATTCAGATAACAAGAATTGTTTTGGGCACAGGCAGAGATGATTTCCTCTCTGCCTTACAGTTCTGTCGGTCTTCAACCCCTCCAGATCCAATAATGGCGTTATCAAACTATTCCAATCCGTGCTGATTCGTCAACTCTCTCCTTGATCGAATCAACCTTCTGTGCCAGAGCCTGAATCTCAGCCAAAGTTCAAAGCTTACGACTCATCTCGACAATTATATGAGTTTGTAAGTTTACAGCACGATGCATTCCATCCCTGAGCTCCGGGATTACGCCAATATTCCTTGGAAGCTCATCAATTTTCCCGGTACGCCAGGTAGCCGCTCAGGCCAAACAGCAGGAATCTCGACACCAAAACGACGAATATCCAGACATCTTCAGAATCCTCTACTGACAGTAGAGAGAGGGAGATCAAGTTCCACTGTTTCCAGAGTCCATGATATACCCAGCTGGCTCTGTCCCAGAGGGGCATCCGGGAGTCCCTTCTCCCGTTCTCATCGTTGAAAAGATTTTGTCAATCGCGTTGAGAAACCAACTGACCAGATCCATGTTTAATCATTTCCAGTTTCCAGAAGAAATGCAGAGAAGCGCCGTGCACAGGCAGACAGGACAGAGAGCCTTGGGACGAGCAGGGAGGGAGAGGAGAAAAAAGCGTCTGTACTCTTCAAGAGCCGGAAGAAGAAGCTGAGGACGTATATGACAGGAGGATGTTGGTGAAGATGAACTTCATATTGGGAAACCCCTCCCACCCACTGTAACTCACTGTGGAGGCCATGGACAGCTCCTTCAGAGGCAGATTGAGACATCCAAGATGTAAAACAGAATGCTACTGTAGGTCACTCCCTCCCACTGCAGTGAGTGTATAACTCCTCAGCTTAACTGGTACTGGCATTATCCGCCTACACACCAACATCAGCGCTATATTCACTAACGCCCTTTTCAGATAGACATTCTGGAACATTTGTGGACAATTCAATCCGGTTTTTAACCGGAACTGTTTTCAGACACACCACTTTTGTACCGGAACTTGTCCTTTCGGCTGCGTTCACACAGCAGGGAAAAGTTCCAGATGTCGGACGGCGGCGGCGGGGTTGGGGGATCGGACTTATGTTAAGAAGAAGAAGAAGAAAATATCATTTCTATAGCGCCTCTCAAGATAAAAATCACGAGGCGCGTAAGCGTAATTCTGCGCTCACGAAGACGCATAAGAGACCTGGATGATGAAGCTCAATGGTTAAAGGAATCACTGAAGCGGTGTGAAGCGCTCCGTTGCGCATCTAGGCGGTACCGTAGGAGGCGAGCTGCCGTGGTTCGCCGCATGCTACAGGAGCGAGCTATCTAGGTGCGCACAGCGTCCCCCGGTCCCCTCCTCCTCCCCCTCCCCCTTGTCCGGAACTCTACCGTACCAGTCTGAAGCAGCCACCCTGTCCGTAACAAGTCCGGACCTGTTACTAGGGGCGTTGTCCGGTTAAATTCTGGAACACGTTATCCGGATGTTTGTATTCAGACACAAAGGTCTTACGGACAGAGTCCGGAACATTTCCGTTTTTCATGGCCTGTCTGAAGGGGGCTTAAGTGTGAAATACCTGGATGTATATTTGTATGTCTGTGTCATTTATGTTGTTTCCTCTTGAAAACTCCTTTTTTATGAATTTTTTTCAACTGCTGAAGGTTACATTATAGCCGACTGCCTTTGTGTGTTTACCTTTATTTGTTATTTCCTGTTCTCTAAGTGAACAGCCTTAACGAATGAATGTCTCCACTGCTGGATCAATAAAGCCTATTCTATTTTATTCTACATGCATACAGTGTTGTGGCTGTACCACCAACCCTCACTTATAGAACAGTTTTGACAAAACTATTTAAGTTAATCTGACTGTAATAACTGAGAAACTAGCTTAAATGTAGTTTTGAATGTTGCATTTCTTTGTGAGACCAAATGAGCGAATGCAACAACAGCCTACGCAGACAATATGGTTATGTAATGATTCTGAACTAAAAAATTAATAAGTTAAATTATTCAAACACATATTACACTCTCCAACTCCATTAAAGTAAAGAGGAAACATGAAGGAAGCATTCCTGCAAACAAAGCTGCAACCTATGGGGAGCCGTTCTCATCACACACATTAGGGCGCAGCTCAGAAACCTGCTGATTCAAAACCTAAAATTAGCTTTAAGCAGCTGTGGCCGTGTGTTTCACGAACCGACACACCTTCCAAACGTTAGCTTGTAAAAACTGACTTGATGCTTGCTTCTCTTTGTGTCTTGGATCACCAGTTCTCCCACTTTCTATCCTCCAATAAAGAAACAACCCTTAGCTATGTCTTCCCAAGAGCCCTTCTAGAGTATTACCTCTCATTATAACAGCAAAGGGAAATTAACACGTTAGCTGTCAAACACCTAATTTCAACCAAAGTTGGCCAGCCGTGCATTAGCTACAACGTTAGACGGCTTTCCCACTGATGTTTCTCTCGTGTGCAGACTAAGAAGCTCAGAAACGTTTTCCACCAACCTTTTCATAGATTTTGTCTCCAGAAGATTAAAACCCTCCAGCCCCCTCCGACTCCGGTCTCCTTGCATCAGGGATGCTGCGACAGCTGGACCATCAAAAGCTAGCGTTTCAATAAAGCACCCTCACCAAATCAGGTTTGATGGATAAATAACTTTTAAACAGTCATACAGTTTTACCAAAGTCACCACTGAAACTGAGAACTGCTTCCATCTCTCAGAGCTGTGAACAGATATCCTCCTGTCCTACAATCATGCTACGTTCCCATCTGTAAAGCAGCAGTGTGTGGTGCAATAATTAATGTGTAATCACATCCGCATAATGTGACTAAGATTAGAAAACTCCACATGGCTGCTTTTGATTAGTGCTCATTTAAATCTTTTGGGTCAGGAGAAAATCAGGGTGGATCCAAAAGTACCCCGCCTGGACTTTCACCTTCTGATGCAGCGAACCAGGAGAAGAGAGGGAGAACACATCCTGGTGCTTCAGAGAAACTTTTAAGTTTAACATCAACGGGAGCAAAAGGTCCAGGCTCGAGTCGTGGCAGCAGAACAAACTCGCCACCACCTGAGGCAAAGTAAAGTAAGAGGGCGCTTACTTTAGCAAGGTGGTGTCACGCTGGGTCTCAGTTTGCTGTGAAAGGTGTGTGTGTGTGTGTGTGTGTGTGTGGAGCTGAACTCTTGTTTCACGGCTGGGACCAACCACATAGCACTTCCTTGAGCTCTCTTGCTCTGCTGCGACGCACCTCTGTGGGCGTGCGCCGTGCACGTGAACTACCGGTGTAAACACGTCTAACTTTCACAAGGTGGGTGAGCAGAGCACGTCACCCAGACTCACCGCAGCCCTCTGGTATTCTAGATGAAGTATTTGACATTCTGGTGTCATCTGGTTCTGGATTAGGGGCGTAGCGCTCCTCTCCTGAAGGTGTCCACACACCCACTCTCTTCAATGCAAATTAAAGGTGGAGAAAAATAAAATAAAAATAAAAGATCAAGTGTTTCAGAGATAGGCTGCTCCCTCTTACTGCCACATTTGAGTAGGCAAAAGACCTGGGTGTGAACCACCTGGGTCATCAGCTGAAGGCCTTTTTACACAGGAACTTCATTAAAAAGCCAGGTTGTGCAAAAGGAAAAGCAACAAACATAACAACATGCTGTCATCTTAACACTGGATTGGTTTTAAGGGGGCAGCACCAAGCTGTGGACTTGATCCCAATCAATCGGCATCAGAAAGCCTAACAGCTTGTCTGAATAAACTCCAAACACCCGTCAAAATGTCTGTCATAAAGTTTTTCATATGATATTAGAGATTCTACTTTCTCAACCTTGTGCAATATAGAACTGACAAAACTGAGCAAGTGAGTGCTGTTAGACACCAAAGGGGAGTGTGTGTTCCTTCACCTGGATGACGTCAAGCCCTTCAGATCAACAGTCTACAGTTGGCGGCCACGCCTACCCCTCCGCTGAACCTGAAAGGCCTGTTTCACCCCGCACTCCTCCACACAACCCAACAAACACCCAATCCCTCTCCTGCCTCTGACGTATCCCACAATCAAAACGTAGCTCTGATCGAATTCATATTTAACCGTGTGTAGCAGTGTGTATGAAGGAAAAGAGAGTGTGTGTGTTAGTGAGAGTAAACGTGAGCGAGTGACCTTCTCTGTGTTTGTTCTGTGTTGCTAGGGCTCTGGCTAGCATTGTCTGTGTTCATCTGACAAGTTTGTCAAGGTCAGAGGAGTAACTGACAACTGTAACTGTAACTGATCGATCACTCACAGAAAACTCCTCCAAGGAGGCGGTCAACAATAATCTTCACCCCCAGATGAAGGTGAGACGGGTTACGCACACATTCAGTAACTTTTCTCATGTATATAGGATTTCATGCTCATAAGCTTGCTGCAAGCCACAGCCTTCCTTTCACACTCCCAAGGTGTCAGGTGAAAAACACCAACCCGTGCCCAGCAACACTCAAATTACCAACACTGTGTTTTCTTTGTCTTTGCTGCCGTGGCACAGAACAGCATTATTTCATCTGCAAGCCTCCACGGTGCAGGTTTAATGGGTCAAAGGTGATTCAAATTAAAGACACAAGCATCAACACTTTGTATCTGAATAATTCAAACATGAGACAGCAGATAGAGCCAGAGCACAGGTGGTGGTGGGGTTTTTAGTCAGGGCTGGGTTTCACAGCAGTAGGTGTTAGTAATCTCATTAATTAAAAACACACTAACAGAATTAGCAACACGTATTTTTAAACTACAAACGTGTAGAAGAGCTGGCGTGAAAAGCATTTGGTTAACTTGAAGTCCAAAAAGACCTGAAATGGCATTTATCATCCAAAACCCACTGGTTACACACAAACGTTATATCCGGGTGAATGTTTCTAAAGCCAGGCGTACACTGTGCGACTTTTTCACTCGCAGCGTTCAGCTTCAGCTCAAACTGTACGACTTCCTCGCAGGGCAGATCTCACGAGTCATGTGCTCACACTGTACGTCTGGTAGCAACACGTCGGCCCTAAAAATGTGCTAAAAATAGCAGTTTTTACTCAACACGTCAGACTTTTTTGTCTTGTTTTGCCTGTTGTCCTTCGGGAGTGCTGCAGGAGGACACACAGGGATTCATGGGGGTTGGATGAGGAAAACGAAATAAAGAAAGTAAATCTGTGTTTTGTGATCAATTTAATTTGACACGAACACGACAAACACGCTTTCTTGACAATCTTTGTGAGTAAAAAAACGTGTAGAAACAAAAACGAACAGCGTGTGTTATTAGGGAAATAGCGAGCGACCGGCGTTGATGCAGGATTGCGCGCGCATGCGCCGTGAGCGGTTCTGATACTTTTTGGATCGTAGCTGCTCGCAGCGCCGCTTCAACAGTGCGATACCCTCATATTAAACACACCAGAAGTCCGTGCGACCTCACGACTGCTGATCGGCAGCTGGTCACGTGGTGTTAATCGCCTCTCGTAACCCCCTGTACACTACACGACCGCTCGGCGCAAAACTCGCCCCGATGTCGTGGATTCTCGCACGACTGGAAAATCGGCTCAAAAAAGTGAAAAAGTCGCACAGTGTACGCCCGGCTTAACCCTAACCCTCCAGATACTGAAAGAGAAGAGTGTTCATAATGACCAAAAGCACATCTGTTGATCTTCTACTGCTCCACCCAGATCGATTTTTCTGGTGTTCACGGTTTTTCTGACAGTATCTGTAGGTCCTGCACCAGTGTCACCAGCAGACAGAAAACACGGACCCAAACACCTGACCTGCTAAAATCAGCTGAAATGAATATCGTCCGCCCATCATCAGCAGCTCTTCGGTTCGGTCCTGTAAGCCAACACTTCTCCGCTTGTCTGATTAGTGCGTGGCGACAACAATCACAAGTCGTCAGTCCCACGAACGGCAGGAAATGCACCATTTTCCCTCACAGAACACAGTGTTTCCGACAACCAGGAGCTTTACAGGTCATGTCACTGAAACAGAAACCTGAAGCACATTAAAACATTGGAAACGGGAAAATAATTTGTTATAATGCAGCTAAAGCTAAAGCTGGATGATAAAACGGGGCTACACAACAGTTTAACATCATCAAATCATTACAAATATGAAATACCTCAACGTTTGTTTATGTCTGTCTACCGCAGTTTCTAGCTCCAACTCACAGTTAATTCTTCTGTTTTTGGTGAACGTATGAACAACAAAGCTAACATTTCCAAGCTTCCTTATCAAAGGGGTTCAAACGATAAAGCAGGTCAACAGTCCACCTAAACACAGCAAAGCCTCCTAAACTAGCAGCATATATTGTTTACATTTGAAATAACAGCGATTTAGGATTAAACCTATTAGCATCAACTCTAAACCCCAAGTGACGTACTTCCATTGTGCTAGCTTAGGCGCTATTTGAAAACCTCTACCTGCTGCTGAAGACGACGGTGCAACCGTTCATCTCATCTCCTGCAGCAAACAGTGGAAAGCCTACTAAGAACAACGTCAGCTGACCGTACCGTGAGCACAGTGCTGCTCACTAATGAAGACCACCAGAGAGGTCACCGCTAGAAAATAATCATCAGAAGCACCAAACAGGTGTTTCGGGTCAGTTCCTGGTCAAATGTCACTATAGCGCTTCTGTTTGACTTTATGGATATAAACAATGATCGCTTTAATATAAAAGATCGTCTTCTTCTTCTACTTAAATCTTATATTGGAAGTTATTTAGCATTCACATGAATTAGATGTGCCCAGATGGTATGAGTGGGCTCCTAAACATACAAGTCTATAAAATGCAATGTGGTCATTTTGCTGCTGCTGACGCAATCATGGCAACAACAACCTACTTATAGTATAAATCTGAAGTGTTTGCCACATTACTCTCAGTGAATAATAACAGCTACATTCACACGATGTCTGGCTCTACCAGTGTTTCCCCTAGGAATGTTTCCAGCTGTGGTGGTGATGGTGGTGGTGGTGGTGGGGGGGGGGTTATGGCACACCTCACCTTTATGTTAATATTGTTTTATTTGACGCACTCCACTTTGATCACCACCAATCCAGCAACTGCTGCATTTTAATAACTAGTATTAAAGGTGAATATACCAATTTTTGCACAAGAATAATTTTTGTTTTAAACTCTCGGTGACACACTTTGCGGGGGGGGGGGGGGGGGGGGGGGGGGATTTGGCATTTAGTTTTTCTTGGCGTCTGGAAAAACATCTCCTTTTGCCCCCTTTATTTGACTTTTTGCCCCCTTTATTTTGGTCCAGGATCATTACTGGGCTGGCCCTATTAAACACGTTCTACACCCCGGCTTGGTAGACTTAATGAAGTATTTTTAAGCCGGTATAAAAATGACTGAAACACAAATTTACATATTTGGCATTATTGACCAATATCTTTGATTTAATTTATTTGTTAAGAACATCAAGATGCATTACAGTGAACATACTGTCTGTGTGTGTGCGTGGATGGGCCGAGCTGACTGAGCTCCTGGCTGCAGAGTTTTGTGTGTAGGGAGGGGCGGGCACTCTATGTGACTGGCCAATCACAGAGCGTGAAGACAGTCAGTTACCCAATGAGGATTTTCCTTCAGCACGATTACAGATATTTACGAGTTTTACTCGTTTCATGCTCGTATTCGTCAAAAATGCTTTATCCGTACGCTCATCCCTAGCTGTAACCACCCTGCTCTGCCTCCTCCTCCTTGCTGCCTGCCGGCTGTGATCACAAGCAACAACAGAGTAGTTCCCGCTGCTTCTTCTGGAAACAGCGAAAAAAATAAAAAAAAATCAATAAAACTTGGGATGTTGTAGGCGTGGCGGTGGGATTTCAGCCGTGGCGGGCCGCCACGCTACGCCTATGTAAAGGAAACACTGGCTCTACGATGTTTATTGGAGAAAAATGTCAGTAAGATATCGGATGTGAACCATTGTGTTGCTTCTCTGCAATATTCCTAGAAAAGTTCAGACCTACGATGAGCTACAGGACTGATGGGATGCCAGTGAAACAAACATTAACGAGAACAAACTTGCAACTTAAAATAAAACAAAGCTCAGATATTGTAGCTGTTGGGCAAAAACCTTGTCAGGAAATGAAAAATAAATCATCCTTCTTTAATATGAATAGTTTCTGTGTCACCAGCTCTGTTTGACACTTCCCCCTGAAAAGCCCTCCATAAAACCACTGATTGGTGTGACAGATGAACAGTGATGTAAACATGAAGATAATGAAAAATAAAGCCACTATTTGCACAAAATACCTAAATTGTGATTTCAGACATTTCTGCAGCAACAGTTTTTTAACATCTGATTTACAGTAAATTAATTCAGGCTTTTACATTTTATAATAAAACACAGATTTATCTTAGGGTTTAATATTTATGACACTTTGCTGGACGATTATTTGTCCAAGAAGTGACTACAATGCAATCTTCATAGAGACATTTGCCATGTCTCCCGTTAAAAATAACAAGTACAAAGCTACAAACTCAACTTCATCCTTTAGGCTTATGTCTCATTTTACTTTCTATGGCTTTTTAATGTAGGGTTGTCACGGTAACCGGTATAGCGGTAAACCCCGGTAAAAAAGTTGACAATAATAATAACCGCCTTGTTTTTAAAAACATATATTATCTCGGTGGATTACCGTGGCTGCGGTGTAGGCGCGGTGACCCTTACCAGCCACCGTATCATCTGCTGAAGTTGCCGGCGGCACATGCGCACTTTGTTGTTTACAACCAAAACTTTCTTGAAGCTAAAGCTGAAATAATGGCCAGAGGAGGAGACAGCAGTGCTCAGGACATTTATTATCCCTCAAAGAAGACAAAGTGGGAAGTACGGGCATCTTTTGGATATCTGAAGAATGCCGAGGGACAGCTGATAGAAGACGGCTATCCTGTTTGCAGCACGTGCAGAAAAAGTGTCTGTGAAAGGCAGCAACGCTTCAAATCTCATGACACATCTGCGTGACCATCACCCACAACTCTACAGTCAACGCAAGGCAAGCTAACGTTAGCGTTTTAGCTAAAATGCGTGATCCGAGGATTTGGGTTGAGGGAGAATGCAACGAGTCGCTATATAAAGCAGCCGCAGCGCCGCTACCTGCATATAAACCGTGTCGCGGACACCCCCATGTTGAAATGACGCTATGCATTACGGGGCTCCCAGGGGCAGATAAGAGTTGGTCTCTCTCCGAGAATAATTATGAATTTAACAACGATTACTGCCTGATGACATTTTCCCACATCTGCAAAGCTCACTGGAAGGACACAAACCGAGGACAATATTTTCCTGATATAGAGTTTATTACTCAAGTAAGGGTAAAAAAGTATCTGATTAGAAGGCTACTTGAGTACTGAGTATCATCTGGTCTAATATTTTTAAAATGATGACATCAAACAGACAAAAAATAAGAATTTATGGGCAAATATTGGTATTTTAAAGACTAAAGGGAAAAAATGTAAACAAATAAACAACATAATTACAAAATAACACATTTTAGGCAAAATTTAGACACAAACTAGGACAAGATTTCCTGATATACAGGGTTTATTTAATTGTGTGAAGATGTAACACGTTTAAAAAAAATACCGCGATAATACCGAAAACCGTGGTAATTTTGGTCACAATAACCGTGAGGTCACGTTTTCACACCGTGACAACCCTATTTTAATGTTTCATGTTTATTTATTATTTTACAAACGCTTTTATCCAAACTGGAGAACCCAGAGAAAACCCATGCATGCATGGAAAGAACATGCCAGCTCTATGCAGAAACGCTGCAGCTGGTATTTGAACCTGCAACCTTCTTGCTGTGAGGCAACAGAGCTACAAACCTTGACATCATACTGGGCAACAAAAAAACAATGATATAGATATTAGGGTTGTCACGGTAACCGGTATAGCGGTAAACCCCGGTAAAAAAGTTGACAATAAAAATAACCGTCCAGTTTTTAAAAAACTATATTATCTCGGTGGGTTTACCGTGGCCGCGGTTTCGGCGCGATGACCCTTACCAGCCACCGTCGCTTCAGCTGAAGTTCCCGCGGTGCGCACTTTTTAGTTTGCAACCAAAACTTTGAAGCTGAAATAATGGCCAAAGGAGGAGACGGCAGCGCCCAGGACATCCATCAGCCCTCAAAGAAGACTAAATCGGAAGTATGGGCATATTTGGGATTTCTGAAAAGTGCTGAGGGACAGTTAATAGAAGACGGCTATCCCGTTTGCAGAACGTGCAGGAAACAAGTGTCTGCAGAAGGCAGCAACACTTCGAATCTAATGGCACATCTGCGTGACGATCACCCACGTCTCTACAGCCAGTGCAAGGTAAGTTAACATTAGCATTTTAGCTGAAATGCATGACGTGAGGACTTTTGGTTGAGGGAGAATGCAACGAGTCACTATATACTGCAGCCGCAGCGTCCTCTGGCAGCATTTAAACCGTGTCACGGACACCCTGTTGCTGGATGAAGCATCTTATTTGTTGATGATGAAGAGAAATATACAATTAGTTCCTTGTCATGGATTTGTTTACTTATTCAATGCCATTTATACTTGAACATTTGGATTTGATTACATAGTGTAGTAGTTATTTTAGTAATTTGTTTAAAGTGGATATTTATTTTAAATACATATTTTTTAAGGTTGACTTGTACAGTGCTCAAGTCAAGTGTGGACTGGAGTTTTAGATTTTCATTTTGATAATGAAGAAAACAAGTATATGAGAAAACAAGTGGTGTTTCTTTGATTTGTTTACATATTGTTTATGTTTTGAATGTTTGGATTTGTATCATTTAAACCTGCACTGACTACTGTAACAAGTTCCAGAAAAATAAGCTATTTGTCCCTTTACTTGTGAAAAGTTGCACTTTTGCTAAGGCTTTGTGTTATTTTAGGTTTAATAAACACTGTTAAACCTTTTCATAACTATTTCAGTTTGTGTAGAACAGGACTATCAATGCTTTCTGAACATATGCAACACCGTTTAAAAAATACCGCGATAATACCGAAAACCGTGATAATTTTGGTCACAATAACCGTGAGGTTAAATTTTCATACCGTGACAACCCTAATAGATATACAGCAGAAAATGAGATCCCCTTGTGCAGCTATATTATTATTAGTATCTTCCGCAAAAACATGAAAACAAAACTAGTTTTTGTTACATCGTCACCAAACTCAGATCCCAACCTTTTTTGGTCAAAATTCCCAGATGACTAACTCGTTGTTTTGGTGGAAATAAAGGTTTTTGTTGACTTTTAGGGCAGACGGAGCGGATGTAGCCCCTAGGCTACATAAGCCACACAGAGCACATGCTCAGGGTCACTGAATGTCGGGAACATTTGTCATTTTCTTAGGCTTAACTGACTGATCAGTGTCAGGGCCTTCCTAACTGTCAGTATAGTAGTCATCAAAGTCAAAACTTAGGCATTATTATTTGGTTTGGAGGAAAAATAGGTCAAAATGGAATCCAAATAGTCAAAGTAAATATCTCATTTGTGTGTTTATTTGAGGGAAACATCATGTTGAGCTGGGCATTATGGCCTAAAATCAATATGACAATATATTGAGGATTTCACCTCGATAACGATAAATGGACAATAACTACGGGTATGCGCAGAAACAAGTCGTCCACTAGATGGGGCTGTCACGTGTGTTACACGTTGAGTCACATTTTTACGTGACTCAGGTGCTACAGCTTCTTAAAGGGACATGAATGTCGCCAACCTACACACAACTTTTCTTTTTTATTATCAAATTTATTGACGTGGGAAAAATTCTCCACAAGAGTCTGAAATTCCGATAACGATAAATTTTTGATTTGTTGCCCAGCCCCAACTTCACGTATACCTTTCCATTCTAATTTAAAGAGGTGGCTCAACACGACTCAGTCCGTTTATAACATAAAATAAGGACATATTTGATTCATGTTTTGTTTTTTTATGTAGTTTCTTACATTAACTCAGAAAAAACAATATAAACACAAAAAATCACTTCTTCAACACGTGTTTCTCAACATGGCTCCTGCGTTAATCAAAACATCTCACATCGTCTCCGTCAGACTTCAACAAGAGGATGAACTGGTTTGTTCAGCTATGGGCCACTGCCCAAACAAGGACTTCAAAGACCGACTCTTATAAGACACACCAGTATTTCTAGCTGCTTGTGTGTCAGAAAGCACGGATTTATGAATCGAAAGGGAATGGTGTAAAAGAGGAAATTATACAGTAGTGCCTGGGGAAGTGGACAAACAGAGCAAACCTGTTAGAAAACACCACACCACCATCGTACCGAGTACAAGATCATGACTGGTTTCCCATAAAGCTGTCGTTCCTGTACATTTACAGGTTTACTGTTTCTTCTGTCTTTAAGCCACTGAGCAGGTTTCACACCAACGAAAACAAGTCACTTCTCAAGTGTGAAAAAGACAATGACAACAGGACAGTAGGCAGTCTTCCACCTTAACTTTTACTCTACAACCCCCCTCCCCAAAGAGTCCTACAAACATTAACTCAAAGATGAACCAATAGTTATGTGTAGAACTGGTAGAATAAATCATCGCAACACCAACGGCTCTCGTACAGACCTAATTCAAGCCGAGCAACAGAGAATATCTGTTTCACACACGCCAGCTGATCCGATCAGAATATATATACCCCAGTGTGTGACAGGACCTCAGAGTCGCGTCAACACTCGGCCTCATGTCCGGTGCCATTTTGTCTTGTATCATGAGACCTGACACCAAAAGCCTGCTATATGTGGCCTTTAGAAACAGCCCGTTTGTGTGTGGAAGCACCATCCATGACCTTTTACCTACAAACCCAGTTAGGACCATACGACGACCCAAAACGTCTTGTTTTGGTCTGGTTGGAAATCCTCACCGGGTGCTGTGAGATGAGCTCTGATGTGTTTAGAATACTAACGAGCACAAAAACGTTGCATAAGAAAAGGACTTATTAATCGCCGATTAGCTGCTGTTATATTTGACAATTATGAATAATAATAATAACAATACATTTTATTTAAAAGCACCTTTCAGAACACCCAAGGTCACTTTACAGAAAACACGTGATAAAATACAACAAAACAATAATAAAACCCAAACCAGAAAGAACAAAGAGAGAAACAGTTCAATAAAATCAGAGGTTGTAGGCAGATTTTAACATGTGTGTTTTGAGTTTTGATTGGAAAAGGGTAAAACTGTCAATGTTCCTGATGTCTGGAGGAAGTGAGTTCCAGAGACGGGGAGCAGAGCGGCTGAAAGCTCTGCTCCCCATGGTAGCGACACGGGCAGAAGGAACCGCAAGATGGATGGAAGAAGAAGATCCGAGTGAACGGGACGGGGTGTGAATACTTATAAGGTCTGAGATATATGGAGGAGAGAGGTTGTGGATTGCTTTGAAGGTATGGAGGAGAATTTTGAAGATGGACCTGAATTTAACTGGGAGCCAGTGAAGCTGCTGGAGAACCGGGGTGATGTGGTGGAAGGAAGGGGTTCTGGTGATAATACGGGCTGCTGAAGAATCGCAGGTGTTCATGTAGCGTGTATCGGGAAAATACCTCTCATCCACCACCTTTATATGTAAATACACAAAGACTGGTTTAGTAAGACCCTGTCAGATGGTTAATTAACCGTCATGTTTCCACGGTGGGGTGACAGATTAACAAGCAGCTCTGGAGACGTCTGACAAGTCACATTTCTCCTGGACAGCTCAACATAGAATTAGCGGGCTACATTAGCTACATGCAGATTTATTCTCTCCAAAGCAGACGGCTCAAACACTTTATTGGACGTGAAGCTCCCAGGTGGTCTGCTAACCTTTTGCTTTAGCCGTGAAACCCAAACTATGCAGAAACAGAGCTGTAGCATGTCTGTCGAGAGGGATTTTTGAGGCAGGAGAATAGACAAAAACGTATTAATAACAAACAAAACCTGTTTTTTTATTATTAAACACACTTTGGGGCAGCAGTAGCTCAGGTGGTAGAGCGGGTTGCCTCATGATCGGAGGGTCATGGGTGCGATTCCAGCTCCCGCCACGGGTATCCTGCTGTTGTGTCCTTGGGCAAGACACTTCACCCAGCTTGCCTGTGTTAGCGGTGGTCAGAGGGGCCGACGGCGCCAAATGGCAGCCTCGCCTCTGTCAGACCTCCCCAGGGCGGCTGTGGCTACAAGTAGCTTACCATCACTAGCAGTGTGTGAATGTGAGAGTGTGTGAAAGCGTCTTTGGGTGTCTAGAAAAGCGCCATATAAGTTCAATGCATTATTACTTAGTACTGATTGTACTTGCCTTATTGTTAATGCAGATGATCAGATTATTTAATGAGATTATTCTTAACAGGTGGATTAGCTTTTGAACCCACTGGTTATCAAACCTTTTCACTTTTCTGAAGCTCCACTTTATTTTGAAAGATTTTACCTTTAAAATAAACAAGATTTTGATGTTTCTGTGAATTACCAAAGCTTTCATCAGCAACACAGAAAATAATCTAAAAGAAAGAACATATCGAGTCCATTAAATCATAAAACATCACGTGTGTGTAATCTGTTTTCTGTTACGAGCGCAGGTGCACACTGATTACCTGGAGCCATTATTTACCTGTCTCACTAGAGGATGCTACATTTCATTTGAGCTAAAAGGCTTTGTTATTGTTTTGACCCGTGACCTGAATTCAGTAATTAAAACTAATTTGTTGGTGCAAGTTTGTCTTCTACCCCGCGTAGAAAAACATGTCGCTGCTGCTTTTCTGTGAGGGTGTCAGACTGCTAGGACTCAGCACCCATAACGTTATCAGTTATATTGGCTTGAGTGTCCATGATGGTAACCCCATGTGACCTAAGCGTGGGGTTACACCCACATATCTACATACGTTTACGGCACAACGGAGGTCATGACTGGTGCTGTTTGGCGTGCCAACACGCTCGCTTTGACTCATGCAGACCGATCAGGGCAGCAACAGATAACAGAACTCCTGCTTTGACCCTGCACATCACAACCAACAAGGACTCTTCTGATTGGCTGACTGCACAGTTATTTCAGGTTCATCACACACAGCTTCCTTTAATACACCTTCACAATAAGAGCCCCAGGCAAATTTTTTACATTGAAAAATAACCCTCATAACATTCAAATGTCACTATAATAATCTTTCATTTTGCTAGAAAAAAAATCTGACAAAACAACACCGCCTTAAAGGCGTGGAACACTCATTTAATACATTTGCAGTGGAGTCTAGTAGGAATGAATGTTTTGTAGCTGGTACTCTTGGGGGGGGGGTGCATCTGCATCAGGAAGTAAAGGTCAGCTAGAGGAGAAAGTAGTTCAGATAGCAGGGTTTGGCATCTTATTTCCTGATATTGGGACATCTTGTCTCTGATTAGTTAACAGCAACACGACTCTACTGCTTGCTCCGTTTGCAGCATTGTTGTTTATCTCCATAAATAACAAGCCTGGAGGAGTTATGCTGCATGGTGGAGTTGCTAATGCTAACGGTTTGCTGCAACTAGTCGAGAAGTTCTCTGCGGTTTCCTGTACGCTTAACCAACAGCAGGCTTCCCCGTCGCAGGCCAAGATGGGTGAGTCCATGAATGTTACGTGACGGTGTGACGTGGTTCTGTCAGGCTTTTCAAATCCTACAGTTTCACTCAGGGGTGGGCAATATGGTGAAAAAATGATTTTGTTTTTGCAAAATAACAATCAGATTTAGTCACAATTTTTCATTTTCAACAATTCAGCCATTTTAGATGTTATTTACCAGTAAAATACTTACATTTAAAAGTACACCAATTCACAGAAAGTAGGATAAAAATCTTACAATTCCAATATCTATCTATCTATCTATCCGCAGCTGAGAGCTAAAGATACAGTCTCAAATGTCTCACAGAAACTTTAATTTAATTAAATATTTATAATTAATGTAAAATTATTTAAACTCTATCTAGAGGAGGCTTATATCCTTTCACCCACAATATTACCAGTAATTATTTCTTGTCCATAAAAAAAATCTATCATATTAAGCTGAAATGATAATGTATCCATATCTCATGGCTCTTCTCTGGATTACACTCCCTATTACACTCGATTTGTGCCTCACGGCTCTCCGTAGCAGTTTCCTGTCTACACGGGCGATGGGTCTGGCATACACAAAGCTCTGGTCGGCAGCCATGATGACGAGGCTCACTAAAACACACACACAAGCGCTCCCAAATAGCCAAATGCAAAGTTTAGAGCAGAACATTGACCCAGAGGTTCCCTGATGGAGCAGACGCGTGAGAATACATGTAATGCCGCTAAGAGACGGAGCAAGCTAGCGGCTAATGCTAGTGGCTAGCTGCTATAATCGATTTTGGTGTGCCTCTTCAAAGATTTAGAATTGTTTATTTTTGCATCTTAATGCATCAGTTATTAGATTATTTTCTACCAAGCACCCCAGCTAAACAAACCAACATGCTGCCCTAAACTTGCTCTGATTGGTTCATCACTGTGTCCGCCGTGCCAACAGAAGCAGACTTGCAAATAGCGTGACTCGGCTGAGGAAAAAACATGTGCCCATAGAAGCATCCAGAAATAATGGCACAGGGGATAGAACGCCAAATAGACGGTTCTACGGTCTTCGAGCTTTGGTAGATCGTCATCACTTTATCACCATCATCACCACCATCAAATCGTACTATTTTCTATCAGAAGCTAAAGCAGGAGATAGGTGTAGGAGACTATTTTCATGTTCAGCCTGCATGAAAAAACTCAGAGGGACCGATTATAATCAGAAATCATATTTAAAACTGGTTTTCAGTGTTCCACACCTTCAATGCTGTGTGTTGAGTTTTTGTTCTGCAGACCATTATCATTCTGTTACATATTTGTTTACTATAGGAACATGTCAAGGGTTACCAACAAACAACACGGGATTGAATATCAGATCGAGTGGCTGAGTAATAAAACATACCCTGATAATATTCAATATTTTTAATTTCTCACTTCAGGTAGAAAAAAACATTAAAAACAGCTTTTTATGTTTACTTAAAGAGCAAGTCACCCCCTACAGGAAGCGTACTTCACTCCCACTTCATGTTTGAAAAATGCAACAAATGCTGTTGCCTAGCAGACCGAGAGGGTGGAGCCGCTAACAAATACACACACTCACGACATTGTGACATCATAATGTACCAGTTTACATCATAGCATACCTCTTAGCCAATAGCGGTGGCAGATTTAAATTCAAATGCAGTGAAGAGTTTTTACCCGACAACGGCACAACACTGAGTTTCAGACAGAAAATTTAAATTTGAACTAAAATGCACTAAAGTGCAAAACTATTGTCTACACGTGTCTGCAGCACGATTAGACATGCATTTATATAGTTAATCAGAAAAAAATAGTTGATTTGGGGGTGACTTGCTCTTTAACATTCAGTTTAGGTGTTAGCTTGTGTTTCATCATCTTACAATAAACTAGCTTATTAGGCTAGCATTTAGCCAAAAAAAACTTTAACAAATAAAATGTGGCGTTTGTCTAAAAATAATTGAAGTGTTAAATAAAAGAATGTAATAGCTTTCATGTGAGTGTTTTGTCTTCCCGTAACATGGTATTACTGTGTCAGATTGTGTACTTGGAAACACGAGTCTTTAGCAGTCCTCTAGTGAGTTTTTGTAATTGATTTATAGATTTATTTATTTTTTTGCTTCTTTAAATCTTTTGTAAATAAAGTCGTATTATTAACGCTTTCAGGAACCGCTGGGCTCAAGAAAAAGGAACTTGGCATTGTTTTACATGATAGGATAAAGATTATTGTTATGGAGTTTGCTATGACTTCCTCCACCTGTATAAAACCACGAAATGATCACTGCAATGTAAATTAATACGTTCAAAGCAGCCTTTGTTCTTTTATCAACTTAAACTCATATTATTCTAAGTTGGTTCCTGACCCTTAGTCACTAAAGGCCCACCAACATAACAACAAACTAGTTCCTGGTGAGCAATACTGAGTAAACACTGCCCTGTGCAAACAATAAATTAAATTCTTCTTCTTATCAGATAGCCATGGCACTGCTGGGGCAAACTTTTCCTGATCCCTTCTTCCACCGCACATTGAATGAATGGCGCACGTGAAAGATCCACCACACCAAACCAAACCACTGTGCAGTTTCTGAACATCTCTACAGCTGATCCATCTTATTCCAAAGTGACAAAGTCAAGTAGGAGGACATGCGTTGAAACGCAGACTAAACAGAAACCTAAATTTGCTCCGCTGTGCTACAGGGAGTGGGAAATCCAGAGTAATTGCGTAGGCAAGCTGGTGAATCATTGCTGTGTGGCAAAGACAACAAATGCAGAAAGAGGGCAGCGAGTGTTTAAGAGCAATGAGCATCGCGGTGGAGATCGGTCTTACCTGCCCTGTTGTAATCTCAATAACCGGTCCCTGTGAGGGCCTTGTTGACATTTTTAAAGACTTGCGGACAAAAATGGTGAAGAAACTGCGAGGCGAGGTCGACCAGTCAGTGTGTCTCGATCATTTAAAAACAGATGGTGGTGGAGGGTAACTTCCAGCCGGCGTCACGACCAAATACCCCCGTCGAATCAACAAGTTGGATCCCACATCGGCGGCTAGAAGCTAGCTACTGCACGTCCCATGTTTGTCAACAAGCGCAACACGGGAAATGTAATTTCTTCAGCCAGAAGTGAAGACATTCAGGTCCAAACGAGTGTCGACTGGTCGTGAGCAGCGAGTAACATCGAGGACGGCGGGGGTTACAGCCAGGTTCTGTTACGTTTGGGCCAGCTAGCTGCCTGAGCTAGCTAGAAAAAAAAAGTTGGAACAACGGTTGTGTTGAAGCAGATACCAGGCAGCTCCGAGGGCTACAAAACTTTCGGGCCAAACTTATTCCCGGACAAGTCTTGACCCTTCCAACTCAAACGAAGCGACCCAAAAATACTTCCTCTAAGAGATTCCTGGCAGAGGATCCCTAAAACGAAAGCGTGTGAAACGGTAACATGGCAGGTGAAAAATTAAAATGTAGCGCTGCTGCTGCTAGCTGGTTAGCTCGAGTGGTTAAGGCAACGTTTAGCTTCTCATCCAGCGACGCAGTGGCGGCGAGTGCCAAAGAGCAGCCCGCAAAAAAGCTCCCAAATCCACGCAAATTACCGGTGCTCTTTCTGACGTTGCGTGATTGAAATAAGGTCGTTCACCAGTGCGGCACTGCGGTGAGACAGCTCGTCCTGTCTGTCGGTGCGCCGACAAAATATCCGAGCAGCGACCAGCCGACGGAAGCAAAGGGGGACCCTCAAGTTGTAGAATCCATTATTGGTGAAGCGGGGCTTGCTGGTGTGGAGGTGCGAGTCACGGGCGGCGGCAGGGGGGAGAACGACGAGGAGCTTCGCCCGAAAGCTGTCTATGATCCTGCCCTGATACCGGAACAAGCTCGCAGCAACATGGCTGCTTGCACCACGACTGAAAGAGGAGAGTTGAGGAAAGGGAGGGAGTTGTGAAGCGTTCGGCTTTGTTCGTTTTTCCGAAAATTCTCTGACTCACCACCATTCCTCCAGGCTGGAAAACAGCAGGTGCAGACACGGATAAACTCGGGATTCAAAGACTCATTCCTGCTCTAGTCATCTCAGATGGTTTTGTCTAGTTCTGACTCTGACTTCTAAATAAATAAACGATCCACTCCGAGTCGTGAATATGCTTTTATTTAAACTTACCTTTTAAGATCAGCCTCTTCTGATTGATCTTGTAGTTTTCACCGAACTTCTCATAAACGCACCACCATTCAGTCCCATATTATTTATAAAGCACGTTTAAAAACAGCGTGACAGCTGACCAAAGTGCAGTAAAAGGACAGTAAAACAACCGCAAATACTAAGTTCAATTTCACACGTTATACAGAAAATAAAACCAATCAAAATCAAGATAAAAGAAGTGGGCTGTTATCACGACTGAGCTACGGTATTATCTATTAATCATGGCTAAATCTCACACATGTAGTAAGCCATATATAATATAGTTGCATCATTATGACGTAGCACATACAATGAATAAAAAATACACATACTTTGATTTGCATATACAAAACTTACAATTTCATTGTTACGGCTTACTATATCAGACAAATGACTCAGTGTCTAATAATAATGACTTGGTATGATATTTGTACAATCACAATGCAGTATCTCATTGTTCTGACTTGGTGTGACAAAACTTAATATCTCATAATCATGACTTCATCTCACACTGTTGACTTTGTCTCATTTGATTGCTTTGCATCTCGTTATGACCACATATCGCATCATTATAACTTATTACATTTTTATTACTTAGTCTCTCATCATTATGACTTAGATAATGAATACATAGTATTCCATTCTTATGATTTACTCTCATCGTTAAGATGTAGTGTTGCACATGATGACTTAGTTTCGTATATTAGTAATTTATATATATTTTTTATTTACATAATTATCATTAGTGTTATAACTGTGACCTACCATCTATTTGTTTTGACTTATGACACAATTATCAGTTAAAACCTCACATTCATGACTTTGTATCACATTGTTATGAATTAGTCCCTTACTATTATGACCTCATATCCCATCATTAAACTTATTAGTAACACTTTACAATAATGGTCCCTTCATTAACATTACTTAGTGCATTATTAAGCATAATTAAACAAAGGGTCCCTTTATTAACATTACTTAGTGCATTATTTAGCGTTAATAAAGAAAGGGTCTCTTTATTAACATTACTTAGTGCATTATTAAGCATAATTAAACAAAGGGTCCCTTTATTAACGTTACCTAGTGCATTATTTAGCATTAATAAAGAAAGGGTCTCTTTATTAACATTACTTAGTGCATTATAAGCATAGTTAAACAAAGGGTGCCTTTATTAACATTACTTAGTGCATTATTTAGCGTTAATAAAGAAAGGGTCTCTTTATTAACATTACTTAGTGCATTATTAAGCATAATTAAACAAAGGGTCCCTTTATTAACGTTACCTAGTACATTATTTAGCATTAATAAAGAAAGGGTCTCTTTATTAACATTACTTAGTGCATTATAAGCATAGTTAAACAAAGGGTGCCTTTATTAACATTACTTAGTGCATTATTTAGCGTTAATAAAGAAAGGGTCTCTTTATTAACATTACTTAGTGCATTATTAAGCATAATTAAACAAAGGGTCCCTTTATTAACGTTACCTAGTGCATTAATAATAATAATGCATTGAACTTATATAGCGCTTTTCAAGACACCCAAAGACGCTTTCACACACTCTCACATTCACACACTGCTAGTGATAGTAAGCTACTTGTAGCCACAGCCGCCCTGGGGAGGTCTGACAGAGGCGAGGCTGCCATTTGGCACCGTCGGCCCCTCTGACCACCACTAACACAGGCAAGCTGGGTGAAGTGTCTTGCCCAAGGACACAACAGCAGGATACACCTGGCGGGAGCTGGAATCGAACCCATGACCCTCCGATCATGAGGCAACCCGCTCTACCACCTGAGCTACTACTGCCCTACTGCTCTTTATTAACATCACTTAGTGCATTATTAAGCATAATTAAACAAAGGGTCCCTTTATTAACGTTACTTAGTGCATTATTAAGCGTTAATAAAGAAATGGTCTCTTCATTAACATTACATAGTGCATTATTAAGCATAGTTAAAAAAGGGTCCCTTTATTAACGTTACTTAGTGCATTATTAAGCGTGAATAAAGAAATGGTCTCTTCATTAACATTACTTAGTGCTTTATTAAGCGTTAAAAAAGAAATGGTCTCTTTATTACTGATGGGGATGTGGGGTATTGAATGGTGCTGTTGTGTTGAATGTTCTGATGGCCCAAGGGAAGAAGCTGTTGGAAAGTCTGGTGGTGTGTGATTTAACTGACCTGAAGCGGCGCCCTGAGGGCAACAGGTCAAACAGGCAGTGGGCAGGGTGGATGGGGTCACAGAGGATAGCAGTGGTTCTCTTCAGGCAGCAGGTTCTGGAGATGGCCTCAAGGGATGGCAGGGTACAGCCAATAATCCTCTGGGCAGTGTTTATTGTCCTCTGAACAGCCTTCCTGTCCTCAGCAGTGGAGCCTGCATACCACACACTCAGAGAATAGGTGAAGGTGCTCTCCACGGAGCAGTGGTAGAAAGCCAGCAGCAGTTTCTGATCCAGGCCACACCTTCTCAAGACCCGGAGAAAGTGCAGCCGCTGCCGAGCCTTTTTAACCAGAGCTCTGGTGTTGGCAGACCAGGACAGGTCAGCAGAGATGATGGTGCCGAGGAACCTGATGGAGGGGACACGGTCCACACGCTCTCCATTTATGAGGAGAGGGGCATTTGTGTGACTGTGTCTCCTGAAATCCAGAATGAGCTCTTTTGTTTTTTGTATATTCAGAGTGAGGTTGTTATCTGAGCACCACCTTGACAGATTACTGACCTCTGCCCGGTATGCTGCCTCATCTCAGGATGTGATGAGGCCAACCACAGTGGTTTCATCAGCAAACTTGAAGATGGCAGTGGATGGGGTACAGTCCGATGTGTACATGTGCACAGTAGGGGGCTCAGTACACAGCCCTGAGGAGAGCCAGTACTGAGCAGGATGGAGGAGGAGAGATGGGAGCCAAGTTTAACATGCCGTGGACAATTTGTGAGAAAGATCTGAAGGCTCAGCAGTTTTGAGATAAGAATGTCTGGGATGATGGTACTGAAAGCTGAACTGAAGTCAACAAAGAGCATCCTGACATAGCTTCCTCTGGTCTCTAGGTGGCTCAGTGTTGTGTGCAGCGCCAGGGCGATGGCATCCTCTGTTGATCTGTTTCCCCGGTAGGCAAACTGAAGAGGGTCGAAGGAAGTGGGGAGACAGGTTTGGATGTGGTTGGAGATAAGTCGCTCCAGACACTTTGTGATTACAGGTGTGAGGGCAACCGGTCGATAGTCATTTAAGCTGTCTATGGAAGATTTTTTGGGGAATGGAATAATTGTTGCATACTTGAGGCAGCTTGGGACTGAAGCATGAGACAGGGAGAGGTTAAACAACTTGGTGAAGATACCTGCCAGCTCACTGGCACACTCCTTGACCACGATCCCCGGTATGCCTTCTGGTCCGGCAGCTTTCCCGGGGTTTACTGCTCTCAAGGTTCTTCTCACCTCATGTTCCTGGAGGATGAGAGAGTGAGGAGTGGGGTTTCTCGTGTTGTGGGGGGGTTGTAAAAGTGGGTGGGCAGTGGTTTCAAAACGAGCAAAGAAGTTGTTTAGCTCCTCTGCCTGTGTTCTGCTGCTGCCAGTGTTGGACTGAGTGTGGCCTCTGTAGTTGGTCAGAGTCTGGATCCCCTTCCACATCTTCCGGGGATTGTTGTTGAGAAAGAGGTCTTCTATTTTCCTCCTGTAGACTCTCTTTGCCTGGTGAATGCCCTTCCTCAGACTAGTTCTGGCTGTGCGGTACAAGCTGCTGTTACTTGACTTGAAGGCAACATTGCTGGCTCTGATTAGAGCCCGGACCTCTGATGTCATCCAGGGTTTCCTATTTGGGACGATCCGAATCTGTTTGGTCACTGTGACATTTTCTACACAGGTTCTGATGTAGGATAGCACCGTCTCTCTGTGTGCCCCCAGGTCCTGTTGTTCAAACAATCTCCAGTCTGTGCAGGCAAAGCAGTCCTGTAGCTGTGGGAGGGCTTCAGCAGGTAAGGTGGTGATGGTGTGTGTTGTGGGCTTTGCTTGTTTCCTGAGGGGAGTGTAAGCTGGGATGAGAAACATGGAGAGATGGTCAGACTGTCCAAGATGGGGAAGGGGTGTAGCTCTATAAGCATGCTTGATGTTGGTATATACACGGTCCAGTGTATTTTTACCCCGGGTTGCAAACTTGACATGTTGGTGGAGTTTGGGGAAAACAGTCTTTAAGCATGCTGTATTAAAGTCCCCAGCTATTATGTGTACTCCCATCTGGATGAGCCTGCTGCTGTTTGGTTAAAAAGTGATGAAGCTGGATGAGTGCAGCGCTAACGTTAGCATTAGGTGGGATATGAACAGCAGTAGCAATGACTAGCGCCAGCACCCGTGGCAGATAGAATGGTCTGCAATGGAAAGACAGAGCCTCCAAGTCAGATGAGCAAAAGGTGTTTATTACTCTGCTGTTTCGGCACCAGTCTTCATGCACATAAACACAGAGTCCTCCTCCTCTGGTCTTACCGGAGCTTTTATCCCGATCATAGCGATGGAGCACATAGCCGGTTAGCTCAACGCTGGCGTCTGGAATGTGCGGGTGGAGCCAGGACTCTGTAATAATCAGCAAACAACAATCACAAATGGTGTGGTTGTAAGACCCTTACCAATCTGGGTTCAAAAAGGGCCACTCCACTGAAACTGCTCTGTTAGCAGTGACTGAATCCTTAAAAGAAGCTAGAGCGACAGGCAAATCCTCAGTGCTTATCCTGCTCGACTTATCGGCAGCATTTGACACTGTCAACCATGGCTTCCTTTTGTCCACACTCTCTAGCATGGGCATCACAGAGAAAGCACACGCCTGGTTTGAATCGTACCTCGCAGGACGATCATTCAGTGTATCTTGGTTTGGACAATCCTCTACCGTGCACCGTCTTGCCACAGGAGTCCCCCAGGGCTCTGTGCTAGGAACTCTTCTCTTTGCCATATACACCACCTCACTGGGTGAGATCATTCGATCACATGGCTTCTCCTACCACTGCTATGCAGACGACACCCAGCTCTATCTGTCGTTTCCACCGGACGACCACACTGTCTCTGCACGAATATCAAACTGTCTCTCTGACATATCAAAATGGATGAAATCCCACCATATCCAACTCAGCCTCTCTAAAACTGAACTACTTGTCATCCCAGCAAAACCATCCATACAGCACAATATCTCAATCCAGAATGACTTCCTATCTCTGGCTCCTTCAAAGGCAGTTCGAAATCTGGGTGTTGTGATTGATGAACAACTGACCTTTAAAGATCATGTTGCCTCTGTTGCTCGTTCATGCCGCATTGTGCTGTATAACATACGAAAGATCAGACCATACCTGACACAACATGCCATCCAGCTCCTGGTGCAATCTACTGTCATCTCCCACCTCGATTACTGCAATGCCCTTCTAAATTGTCTTCCAGGCTGTACTGTGAGACCTCTTCAAATGGTCCAGAACGCAGCGGCACATCTGGTCATCAATCAGCCAAAAAGAGCACACGTCACCCCTCTGTTCATTGAGCTCCACTGGCTACCGCTAGCAGCACGCATCAAATTCAAATTGCTAACACTAGCATACAAAGTCAGAGATGGTACGGCTCCCATCTACCTGAATCCTCTTGCAGAGGCTTACGTCTCGGCCCGGCCGCTTCGGTCATCACAGGATCGTCGGCTAGCAGTGCCTACACCACGCTCAGGACAATCCAGACTCTTCTCATGCTTTGTTCCACAAATGTGGAATGACCTTCCAAGCACTACCAGAACAGCGGCTTCCTTTTCAATTTTCAAGAAACTCCTGAAGACCCTGCTCTTCAGAGAGCATCTTCTTAACTAGCACCCTCCCTGCACCCGTCCCCCCTCTCTACTGTCCACTCCATTGTTCCCTCCTCTCCATGATTGATGTCAAGTTGTTGTTATTGATGTTGTTAGCCTCAAGGGCAACAAGCCGATTATCACTTGTAAGTCGCTTTGGACAAAAGCGTCTGCTAAATACATAAACATAAGCAAGCTGTGATTGCAGATCATCCATTTTGTTGGCAAGAGACTGGGCATTTAGGATCAGAATGGATGGTAGCGGCGGGCGGTGTGGTTTCCTCCTAAGTTGTGCTAGTAGGCCTGCTCGGCAGCCTCGCTTCTGTTTCCTGTCTCTGCGCCATCTACAACGCCTTGCAGAGCCGACAACAGTACACGGAGCTCCAGCTGGTCTGGCTATCTCTGGTGGAATATTGTATGTCTGGGTGAATTCAACTGTTACTTTAGTATTTAGCTGAGATTCGATGGCCAATATCTCCTGGGGTGAGTATTTAATAAGTCGTCGTCGTCGTCTTCCTCCGCTTATCCGGGTCCGGGTCGCGGGGGCAGCATCTCTAATAGGGAGCTCCAGACCGTCCTCTCCCCAGCCACCTCCACCAGCTCCTCCGGCAGGATCCCAAGGCGTTCCCGGATCAGATTGGAGAAGTAACCTCTCCAACGTGTCCTGGGTCGACCCGGGGGCCTTCTGCCGGCAGGACATGCCCGAAACACCTCCCCAGGGAGGCGTCCAGGAGGCATCTTGACCAGATGCCCAAACCACCTCAACTGGCTCCTTTCGATCCGGAGGAGCAGCAGTTCTACTCCGAGTCCCTCCCCAATGTCCGAGCTCCTCACCCTATCTCTAAGGCTGAGCCCGGCCACCCTACGGAGGAAACTCATTTTGGCCGCTTGTATCCGTGATCTCATTCTTTCGGTCATTACCCAAAGCTCATGACCATAGGTGAGGATTGGGACGTAGATCGAACGGTATATCGAGAGCCTGGCTTTCTGGCTCAGCTCCCTCGTCACCACGACAGATCGGCTCAGCGTCCGCATCACTGCAGACGCCGAACCACTCCGCTTGTCGATCTCTCGATCCCTCCTACCCTCACTCGTGAACAAGACCCCGAGATACTTAAACTCCTCCACTTGAGGTAGGACCTTTCTCTCGACCCGGAGTTGGCAAGCCACCCTTTTCCGGTCGAGAACCATGGTCTCAGATTTGGAGGTGCTGATCCTCATCCCAGCCGCTTCACACTCGGCCACGAACCTACCCAGCAAGAGCTGAAGGTCAGAGCTGGATGAAGCTAGGAGGACCACATCATCCGCAAAAAGCAGAGACGAGATTCTCCTGCCACCAAACTCGACACACTCCACACCACGGCTGCGCCTAGAAATTCTGTCCGTAAAGGTAAAGTCCATGGCAGAAGTGGGCTGATAAAACAAGACAATCTAAAAGACAAACAATTGTGCCTAGTTGCTGGGAGCCATGAGGTGCTGCATCCATGCACGCCGCCATCTCTCTGGAATTAATTCAGGAAAAATTCATGACAGAGAGCAAAGGGTCTCTTTATTAACATTACTTAGTGCATTATTAAGCATTTATAAAGAAAGTGTCTCTTATTAACATTTCTTAGTGCATTATTAAGCATAGTTAAACAAAGGGTCCCTTTATTAAATTACTTCGTGCATTATTAAGAATTAATAAAAAGGGTCTTTTTATTAACATTATTTAGTGCATTATTAAGCATTTCTAGAGAAAGTGTTTCTTTATTAACATTATTTAGTGCAGTATTGAGCATAATAAACAAAGAGTCTCTTTATAATGTTACTGTCATTGTCTTTAAGGTTAAGACAAAGGGCTGGGGGTATGCTTAGTAATGCATTACATATTATGGTTAAGCAGTTGTAAATATGTTCTTTAATAGTTTATTAATGCTTAATAACGCACCAAGTAACATTAATAAAGGAACCCTACTTGTAAAGTGTTACCAACCTATTATATACTTAATAATTACTGCCTCATCATCATGATTTAGATATTTATTACTTAGTATCTCATTGTGATGACGTAGTATCTCCTCATTATGACATAGTATCACATACTGTGATGTAGTACCTCATTATTAACCTCATCATTATGACTTTGATGTAGTTATCTCATTAGCATCATGAATGTCCTGTTTTTGACCTAAAGGTCATGATCTGCTACGTCTGCTCGAGCAGAGACATAAAGTCTCTGACAGGCTAATCTACATGAGATAGTGGCCAAGGTCTTTCATGCACTCTGCTCATCTGAACTGCTTCACCTCTGTTACAGCTCAAGATGAAGAACTATCTTGATAAATACATAATCAACAACTTTGTTATTACCAATAATAATGTGAGCCCAATGTTCAATCAATCTGTGAAATGACAATGTTATTACTTGATATTATAATCCTGTGATCAGTAGTATTTTACAAGTTATTATAATACTGGATATTTGCACTAGACACTAATGACATGTAATGCTAAAGTCACACGACACATTTCCTGTTGTCTGACCCAATCAGAACCTTCGTTTCTGGGGCTGGGCGTGGTTTTCTGTGGTGTTTGTATAAACCCTCTTTTGCATGTCAAATTCTGATTCACCAGTATAAACCAAAATATAACAATTATAAAATCTATTCCACGCCACCTTTTCTTTAGTTCAAAGCATTCTAGAGAAGTATTGGACCGGCCATCCGGACTTCCTCTTCAGCCGTAAAGAACCTCGACAAGCTGGATAAAATCTGTTGCAAGTTACACCTGACCGCAACGGCTCCTTCAGAATAAAAGCTGAACCTCACGACCCCTTCAGGTCTAGTTTGGTCGGCACCAATGCTTTTCTACCGGCTTCGGTTCCAAGGAGAGTCCAAGAGGACCTCGACATTCTGGATCTAACGGAGGCTTCCCCTGGGGTACGTAGACCGACAGATGGCGTTTCATGTGTGTTATAAATCTCCTAAAGTTTAGAGTGAAACATTCACTCCCACTCAAATCTAACCGCTTCTCCGGATCCGCTGGTTCTGAATAACACACACACACACACACCATCATCTCACGTCTCACTCCACCTTCGTCCATCAGTACACAGAGTGTTTAAGTCAGTCTTGTTTAAATTGGGTAGAAATAAATTTCTTAACTATTATAAACCTGACTCTCTCTCTTTCCTTGGAGTTAATACTAAGTGTCGCTTAATCCCTGCAATAAAAAGTTCTGATCTTCTGGTTAAAATAGTCAAAGATCCATCAGAATGATATTTCATATTTCTATGGAATCTCACATTTTATGGTTGATAAGTAAGATGTAAACTACCCGTCCTTTACAACCATGATACAGTATCTTAATACGACTCAAGATTTAGTTATGAGCTGGCACGACTTATCTTATGAACCTTGTGTCCTGGTATCATAATCGTGACCTTGTTGTGACATCATAGGTATTCCTATAGTGGTGGAAGTAGTTCCAGAACCTCCGTGTGCCCTGTAGTCACATGAGCCTACAGATGATTTACACATCAGAGACTGCCCACGTGGAAAAACCTGCTCACTGAGACTGAACCCTCAAATGCAAACCTGATTTACACTACCCGACCTACATTTTGAAAGCAGCAATTATTGATATCTTTTGTGACTTTAGAAAAACAGAACTCAGTTGCTTTACATTATTCAAGGGTATTCCTGTTTACTCAATAAAACATGCTTCGGTTTTCACATACACCTGCTTTTTCTTCTTTTACTCTCTGGAAACCTCCGTTGCACAGGCAGAGTTACTCACGCGGAGCTGCCAGAGACTCCTTTAATAAAGTCACGTTCCTGTTTCCCGCTGGCTGTCACACATTTAGTTACACCTTAAAGAAAACCAGCCCTGATCTTTTTTTATCAACCAAGCTCCAAGAAACTGGAGAACTTGAGCCTGTAATTATATAATTATACACATAATTACCGAGGAGGACTGACTTTTATGTTTTTCATCCAACAATAGCATACATTTCTCACCATGCTCAAGTGTGTCACACGTTCACATCAACTAACCGATGTCGATCTTACAGATCCATCGTTAGCAGGCGTGGCTGGAGGCTGGTTCATTCATTGTGTCATGGAGGATCTACCGCCCAACTCAATCTAGTCAAATTATGGGTCCTTGTTGCTCTAAAAATAAAAAAGTGAATACATAGCAGTGATATCTGTACATGTGGCTGTGAAATGCTGACTGTGGGCTCAGACGTTTCCAAGTTCCTTAGCAACAACCATAGTCTGCCTCAGATGTTGAGGCTGCCATTGGACGAGAGAGGAAAACAGATGTCGGCCTGGACGTCCGTGGAGACACAAACAGCCACACAATGTGAGGATGTTGCTCGGAAAATGAAAGAAGGATTCAGGAAATGGAGGGCTCTGAGAGGCTTGTTGGGAATGACTGGGAAGGAATCCAAAGGACAGGATTTCCTGGCGAATCAGAGGGAAAAATCACCTACTCGTTGTTATGATGAGTAGAAGGGAGGGATATACATCTGTTCTAACTGTATAACCATTTATTTCTCTTTCAGCACATTTTAAAAAGATTTCTTTTGAGCTAAAAAGTCAGTTTGTTGATTATAACTATGATAAAGTGTCTCCATCTGCAGGATTTCTGTGTGTATTACATCATCTGTGTATCGGTAGATTGTAGCTGATTGCATTATTTATTAAGCACTCAGTGATTTTATTTTTGATCAGATCCTGGCAGATGCTCCACCTGTCGTGCTGTCTCATGCTCAGTGGTGTGCAGATCAGTGTAACTTCTGATGGAAATGCATCCTAATTCCAAGGATGCTCACCGGAGCACAAAGCATCCGGCTGCTGGAGCTGATTGGCATTCATTAAATAAAGTTAGGAAGTAATCAGTTATAAATAACTCTGTGAGTAAACTAGTCAAAATAACCTGAAGTGACAGTAACACATTTTAACCCTTTGTGGATAAATGAGAAATCTGGGTCTACTCCAAGGCCTCATCCAGAGAGCTTGACCCAAATCAGATTTCCAAGCCACCTCAGCTGAGTCATGTCGATGTGGAGGAGCAGCGAACCTTTTCCATAGGATGAATTCGGCCATCCTGCAGACGAAGCTCATTTTAGCTGCTTGAAGGATCTCATAGTTTCAGCCATGATCCAAAGCTCCAAACCCAAATACACCCCAAGCCTTTCCTTGGAGTGCCAGCAATTTTCTAAGGCCTAGCTCTTGGGGGTGCTACTGAAGCCAGAGTACAATGACCTCAGACTGGAAGAGGACTGATATTTAATCAAACATTTTGCTAAGATGATGCATTTTTTCAACAAACTTTTCTTTTACCATCAAATGTTTCTTATTTGGTGTTTTTTTATGGGGCTCTACTGCTTTACCAGGTTTAGTACTTTCCTCAAAAAGAAATGTTATTGAAGGTTTTCTTCCAGCAGCTGTTAGAAATTACATCTACCGCTCCCATCAAACCCAGTAAATCCTTGAGTTTGGCATATTTTATGGCCCAGATGGGTTTTAAAACACAGGTCTGCTGCATGGGAGACCTCTAACATCACCACTGGTCTACCAGGGGATGTAAAATGATCTTATATGATCTTAAATCATCTTTTGCATCCGTTCATTTCTGCTTTTGACATGTTTCTGTTGTCAGTCTGCACCCATTCATTATTGCATTTGCAATTTCAGTTCAGTTTATTTAGGCAGCACCAAATCATGCGTTCTCTCAAGGCACGTTACAAAGTAAGGCATTCCAAGTGAACCCACTTATCAGTCCATCATGCCAATTAGTTAAAAGTTTCCTACTTAAGAAACCTCGAGTCACTGATACAAGTCAGTGACTCGAAGCCAACCGCTTACCAAGCAAGCATGTAGCGACAGTGGAGAGGAAAACTCTCAGTTCATCTTTAACATTCCCTGTAAACTTTTTCAATGAGAAATTCTTAAACATCAGATTAGCCATTCACTCGTACCCGAGACCACTGCTACAGCCACACAACAATCCAGCTAGAATGCCCGTTTTCAACATTTTTAGTGCCAAAACACTAGAGGACATACACTCAACAAAAATATAAATGCAACACCTTTGTTTCCGCTCTGATTTTTCATGAGATGGACTTAAAGATCTAAAATTCATTCCAGATACACAATATTACCATTTCTTTCAAACATTGTTCACAAATCAGTCTAAATGTGTGATAGTGAGCACTTCTGCTTTGCTGAGATAATCCATCCCACTTCACAGGTGTGTCACATCAAGATGCTGATCCGACATCATGAGTAGTGCACAGGTGTACCTTAGACTGCCCACAATAAAAGGCCACCCTGGAATGTGCAGTTTCGTCTCACAGCAAAATGCCACAGATACCACAAGCATTGAGGGAGCGTGCAATTGGCATGCTGACAGCAGGAATGTCAACCAGATCTGTTGCTTGTGCATTGAATGTTCATTTCTCCACCATAAGCCGTCTCCAAAAGCGTTTCAGAGAATATGGCGGTACATCCAACCGGCCTCACAACCGCAGATGACGTGTAACCACACCAGCCCAGGACCTCCACATCCAGCAGGTTCCCCTCCAAGATCGTCTGAGACCAGCCACTCAGACAGCTGCTGAAACAATCGGTTTGCAGAACCAAACAATTTCTGCACAAACTGTCAGAAACCGTCTCAGGGAAGCTCAACTGCATGCTCGTCGTCACATTGGGGTCTTGACCTGACTCCAGCTCGTTGCCCTAACAGACTTGAGCGGGCAAATGCTCACATTCAATGGCGTCTGGCACGTTGGAGAGGTGTTCTCTCGGATGAATCTCGGTTTACATCGTTCAGGGCAGATGGCAGACAGCGTGTGTGGCGTCGTGTGGGTGAGCACTTTGCTGATGTCAATGTTGTGGATCGAGTGGCCCATGGTGGTGGTGGGGTTATGGTATGGGCAGGCATCCGTTATGGACGAAGAACACAGGTGCATTTTATTGATGGCATTTTGAATGCCCAGCGATACCGTGATGAGATCCTGAGGCCCATTGTTGTGCCGTACATCCATGAACATCACCTCATGTTTCAGCAAGATGATGCACTGCCCCATGTTGCAAGGATCTGTACACAATTCTTGGAAGCTGAAAATGTCCCAGTTCTTGCATGGTCAGCATACTCACTGGACATGTCACCCGTTGAGCATGTTTGGGATGTGCTTGACCGGCGTATACGACAGCGTGTACCAGTTCCCACTAATATCCAACAACTTTGCACAGCCATTGAAGAGGAGTGGACCAACATTCCACAGGCCACAATTGACAATCTGATAAACTCTATGCGAAGTGTTGCAGTGTGTTGCACTGCATGAGGCAAATGGTGGTCACATCATATACTGACCAGTTCTGAGTCCCCAGACCCCCAATAAAGCAAAAAACTGCACATTCCAGGGTGGCCTTTTATTGTGGGCAGTCTAAGGTACACCTGTGCACTACTCATGATGTCAGATCAGCATCTTGATGTGGCACACCTGTGAGGTGGGATGGATTATCTCAGCAAAGCAGAAGTGCTCACTATCACACATTTAGACTGATTTGTGAACAATGTTTGAGAGAAATGGTGATATTGTGTATCTGGAATGAATTTTAGATCTTTAAGTCCATCTCATGAAAAATCGGAGCAGAAACAAAGGTGTTGCGTTTATATTTTTGTTGAGTGTAGTTAAGAGCTTAAACTCATCTACCTATTGTCTTGATACAACTACCTTCTTTGAAATGAATTTGATTTCAAGAAAGCTGATGGACTGAAAATTGTGAATTGCTCCTTAATGTCAGGTATTTTTCCTAATTCGCTGAAAACTGCTGTTGTTAAGGCTCTTCTGAAGAAAAGTAAACTAGGCCCCTTAGTGATGAATAACTACAGACCAATTTCTAATCTGCCCTTCATTGGGAAAGTTTTTGAAAAAGCTGTTATGATCCAGCTGAACAACTTCTTGGAGACAAACAACCTTCTGGATGGTTTTCAGTCGGGCTTTAGACAACACCAGAGCACGGAGACTGCACTGATTAAAGTTTTAAATGATATCCGTATTAATACAGATTCAGGCAAAACATCTGTTTTAGTGATGCTTGATCTCAGTACAGCTTTTGATACTGTGGACCACCACATCCTTTTTGATAGACTAATGAACTGGGTGGGGCTTTCAGGTACAGCCCATAGTTGGTTCCAATCAGACCTCGCAGACAGGGGTTGTGTTGTTTCCATTGGTGAACACAAATCAAAGCAAATCGCCCTGACTTGCGGTGTGCCCCAAGTCTCGTTACTCAGACCACTGCTTTTCAATCTCTACATGCTCCAACTGGGCCAGGTCATAAACAATAACAACATGGCCTACCACAGTTATGCAGATGACACCCAGATTTACCTAGCTCGATAGCCTAATGAATCTGGTCACCTAGACTCCCCCTGTCAGTGCCTAGAGCAGGTTATTGACTGGATGCAGTCAAGTTTCCTTCAGTTAAACAAAGACAAGACTGAAGTTATTGTCTTTGGAAATAAAGATAGGATGGAAGCTATTTCTCAAATGATCTCCAACGGAATAAAGACAAAGACTCAGGTTAGAAATCTTGGTGTTACCACTGATTCAGACCTGAGCTACACTGGTCACATTAAAGCTATGACTAGATCAGCGTTTTATCATCTTCATCAATTAGCAAGACTCAGAAGCCTCATGTCAAAACAAGACCCAGAGAAACTCAATCATGCATTCACCTGGTTCATCTCCAGCAGGCTGGACTACTGCAATGGTCTTTTGACTGGTCTTCCCAAAACAGCTGTAAAACAAACGCAGCTTGTTCAGAATGCTGCTGCTAGAGTCTTAACAAGAACCAAAAGAACCGAGCGCATCACCCCGTTCTGTAATGTCTACACTGGTTACCTTTAAACTACATAATCCATTTTAAAGCGCTTCCACTAGTTTATAAATCACTCAGTGGCATGGGGCCAGAATACATGTTGGAGCTCCTTCCAGTATCTACACCCAGCAGGGCTCTGAGGTCCTTAGGAAACAGTCAGCTGGTAGAACCGGGTCAGAACCAAACAGGGTGAAGCTGCTTTTAGCTACTACGCTATCGGATGGAATCAGCTTCCTCATGACCTGAAATGTGTCCCACCTCTAGAAACGTTTAAATCTAAATTAAAAACCTTCATGTATTCATCAGCCTTTGAATAAATGTTTATGACGCTGCACTTTCTGCTCTGTAACCGCTCACCCTATCTCTAAGGCTGAGCCCGGCAACCCTACGGAGGAAACTCATTTCGGCCGCTTGTGTCCGCGTTCTCGTTCTTTCGGTCGTTACACAAAGCTCATGACCATAGGTGAGGATTGGGACATAGATGGACCGGTAAATCGAGAGCCTGGCTTTCTGGCTCAGCTCCCTCTTCACCACGACAGATCGACTCAGAGTCTGCATCACTGCAGACACCGAACCGATCCGCCTGTCGATCTCCCGATCCCTCCTACCCTCACTCGTGAACAAGACCCAGAGATACTTAAACTCCTCCACTTGGGGTAGGACCTCTCTCCCGACCCGGAGTTGGCAAGCCACCCTTTTCCAGTCGAGAACCATGGTCTCAGATTTGGAGGTGCTGATCCTCATCCCAGCCGCTTCACACTCGGCCGCGAACCTACCCAGCAAGAGCTGGAGGTCAGAGCTGGATGAAGCTAGGAGGACCACATCATCCGCAAAAAGCAGACGAGATTCTCCTGCCACTAAACTCGACACAATCCACACCACGGCTGCACCTAGAAATTCTGTCCATAAAGGTAATGAACAGAACCGGTGACAAAGGGCAGCCCTGGCGGAGTCCAACCCTCACCGGGAACAGGTCCGACTTACTACCGGCTATGCGGACCAAACTCACGCTCCTCTGGAAAAGGACTGAATGGCCCTCAACAAAAGGCCACCCACCCCATACTCCTGGAGCGTCCCCCACAGGGTGCCCCTGGGTACTCGGTCATAAGCCTTCTCCAAATCCACAAAACACACGTGGATTGGTTGGGCAAACTCCCATGCCCCCTCCATCACCCTGCGTATTGACTTATTTATATAACAAACAAAACAACAACAAAAGACTAAATACAAGATCTAAACTTTACCAGTTTAATATTTTTGTACATTTTAAAGTGAAATTAAAGTTTTTTTTCAATTGTTTTAGGATTAAAACACACAAAGTCAGATTCACTAGGAGTTATTTCATAAAAGCAAATGTCTGTCCCTTAAAGCTGTTCAGTACAAATAAAAACCACCCCAGCCGAAGATTATGAAGCGTGTTTCTGGGTCAGAGTTTAAGGAGGAGGTTAGAGTCGCTTTAGGACAGCTAAGCAGTCAGAGTCATCCCCACGTGAAAGTCTTTTTACAACAAAGAGGAAACAGACAAACTTTATTCAACCAGACAAACCAACAGAACATAAAACAAAGAGAACACGTAGCAGATGTAGTTAGACAGCTTCTCTACCAACGGACTCCCTAAAGAGCATCCAGCAGAGTCTCCACGGCAACGGTTGTCAGGTCAGAGTAAAACCGTCCCTCGTTGTCTCCGCCTCCGAACACCAGTAGAGTCTTTTTGACGACGCCTGCATCCTCTTTGGAGGGAAGATGGTGCGATGGTGTTTCCATGGTGATGATGGAGTGTCCCGCCCTGGGAACGGAGAGTTGTGGCAGCGTCAGCTCAGTCCAGCTGTTCGTCTCTGAAACATCCACACGAAATTCAGCATTTATGTTCAGGGCTCTGTTTCATTACTACATTTGAATCTGAATGGATCCTCAAACCAGATCCTCTGATCACAGCAGACACAAAACCAGAGAAAGTAGGTTAACATTAGAGATCGGGAGCTGAGAGTCTCCCAACACTTTAGACCCGGATCACATCCTTAGATCAGGACATCCCAGGTGGCGTCTGTAGGTCAGTAAACACGTGTCACACACAGGTAGACACACACTGGACTCCCCCACAGGCTCTCACACACTGGAACCCCCCCCCCCCGGGGCTCTCACCTGTGTCAAACACGAAGGCGTCAGAGAGGGCGCTGTTTCCGTTGTAACCACCGTGGATCATGAACTTGGTGTCTGAGAGCACGGCGCTGCCATGCCAACTGCAACACACACACACACACACACACACACACACACACACACTTTTTAAAACGGCTTCAGGTAGATAATTAGACCTGGTTAGTGAGTGTAGTTTTGTGTAAGGGCACCTTCGAGCAGACGGAGCTTTTCCAGATGTTTGGACAACAGAGAACTCCATCAACCCTTAGAAAACCAAAAGCAGGGTGTGGTTTAATGACACGCGTCTCTGATCTCTGAGATCAGCGACGAGCGTTTTATCTGCTCACCGAGGTCCAACATGTACATGTCGTTGTAGCAGACGGGCGTGTCCCACCCCCCGAACACGTAGATGTACCTCTGCTGAATCACGCAGGCCGAGTGGCTGGAAGGGACAAACAACAGCAGCAGATGAAGACTTCAGCTTAAACTGCAGAAACAAGACTTGGAAGGAGCCGCGGTACCCTGATCGGGGAGACGGCTTGTCTCCCGTGACGATGGGCTGGTACCAGATGGAGATCTGAGGATCAAAGATGTACAAGGAGTCGCTGCAGCCGTCGGGCTCCGGGTTGGGGCGCGGAAACACCCCACCCAGAACAAACAGCTCCCCGCGGAACATGCTGCAGCTGTGGTAGGCCAGGGGGGGCACCTTTCCCTGAGCCTGGAGGACAGTGGGACATTCATAAGGGGACCAGATGGGGCGGGGACAGAAATGGGTCTACACACCTCCACCATGCTCCACCTCCAGCTCTGCGTGTCCAGGATGTGGACGTCGTTGAACCACTTCTTGTTCTTTGAGCCTCCAAAGACAAAGATGCGTTTGGAGTGGGGGTCGAATATGGCAGTGTGTCCGATCCGGGCTTCGGGGGTGGGACCCTCAGCCAGCGTCTCTGTAGCCACCCAGGACATGTCCTCTAATGGACGCAGGACAAAGTAAAACCTGATATAATACCTGGACGTTTCTAAAAGCAGCCTCTGGTCCACTGACCTGTGCAGAGCTTCCACATGGGATCTTTGCAGAACTGCATCCGGGCTCCCTGACCTCCAATTAAAATGGCCGTCTGAGAGTCAATGGGACATAAGGTTTGTCCCCAGCGTCCCGATGGGATGATCAGAGAAGCTGCGGGTGCAAAAAGTAACCAAACTTCTCATTCAAAATAAACCACGCCCATCTCATTTGGTGCTTTTGCCCACACAGATACTGGAACCAGTGAATAAATGTGTGGAAACTCACTGGTCTGAGTGGGAGTCTTGGTCTGCCGACTCTTCATCCTGGATGCAGTCTGGGGAGGAGCCGTCCCCTCCCCTCCTGCTTCATGACCTGTGAAACACGAGAGAGAAGCTGATCCTACAGCAACAGGATGAACGAAGCTCCTGGTCCAACTCCACAGCGTTCACGAAGAAGAAAACATCTTCCTCACCTGCTGCTTTCACCTCTGAGGAATCCGCTCCACTAGCAAACAGCTTCTGGCTGATTCTGCTTTGACCTCTGACCTTTCGTACAGGCGTGGGCTTCTCCTTACTGGCATTAGGACACACGTTCTCTTCTTGTCCCGCCTTGGTCACCTTATTTAGACCACCGTCCACCTCCTGATCTGCTGATCGCTCTCTCTTCCTCTTGCCGTGGAGCTCTCGGGCTGCGAGGGGCACCACAGAGTCCTGATGGACAACAGCGAGATAAAAAAAACTTGTGTTTGGACTCCAACATCTATATAAGAATATTTAAAACATGGCCTAAAATTAACAAAAACACAGAAAGGATGTAAGAAACATATTTCGTTTTTATTGAGAAAGGGGTGGGCTTCTTCCTGGTTCCTTCTTCCTGCTTGCTTTTCATTTATGTACAGTAAACAACGTGAGATTTTGTGATTTAATTATGTTGTTTGTGAGGATGAGACTCGATTAAAATGTATCTAATTAATCAGAGGCTTTGTAATTAATTAATCTTGATTAATCACATTTTAATCGCTCAAGACAATTTGACCCCAAGCAATTTTGTTTTATTAAAAATAACGTTAGTGAGGCACAGATGACGCGTCCACACTTTAATGAGTATATTCCTGTATAAACAAGCATTTGTTTTTATTACGAAGGTAACTATTGTGGGATTTATTGGGATGTGTATATATTAGTATGTGTTCTTGATGAAGTGTGAATGGAGATGGAGCATTGTAAATGTTGTGTACTAAAATGAACACTAGGTGGCAGCAGATTACCAATATATATATATATATATATATATATATATATATATATATATATATATAGATATATAGATAGATAGATAGATAGATAGATAGATAGATAGATAGATAGATAGAGAGAGAGAGAGAGAGAGAGAGAGAGAGAGAGAGAGAGAGGTGTAGTGCAGAGTTCTGGAGAAGTTCTACTGAGGGTTACAAGATGAATGCTTGTTCCTTCTTGTTTATTGGGTCTTTGGTAATGTAGGACCTCTGGAAACTGTATTTAAGGATTATTTGTCATTTTTAAGGATTTTTAAGGCCTTAAATTTGGAAAAGCTAATTTAAGACTTTTTAAGTCTTTTTAAGGACCTGCAAGTGAATCAGGCTGAAATGTTGTCGCACCAAACAGAACAGAACAACCAAAACCCATTTAGCACTAAAAATGGGAGGCATTCCCCGATGCTTCCACCTTCAAAGCAAACCTCAGGCTATGATGGATGGCTTTAGAAGTTATATAACTCTATTTAGGCATTATGTTTCACATATTTAATATAAATAAATGCATGCTAGCATGCTTGAATGAACACAACCCTAACATGTAAGCTTTTAAGAAAGCCTAATGGAGACATTTAGACGAGTTTAAAATGAAGTAAACACCCTGAAGACCGGGAAAACCAATGGCAGGGGATCTTCCAGGGAAGTAGTCAGCCCGATAACAGCATCCCTGCTGCTAACAAATGTTCTCCAAGGCACCAACGTATGCAACACATTCTCACACCCAAAGCGTCAAAATAGGACGCGTGTGACCAAGCGTCAATATATGACGATTCGGGATGCCCCAGCGCATCAGGAGATGACAATCGGGAACACACTGGGACACGTGGCTCCGCTGGCATCAGTATTTGACGCCCGCGGTCACACGGACATTATTCGACTATTTAACCTTCCCCCCACCCCAAATCCTAACCTTAAGGTCCATAAACTGTGACCTTAAGGTCAGGATTGGGGTGAGGGGAAGGTTAAGTAGTTCACAAGTCGTTCTAATGTCCGTCTCACCACCGGCGTCGGATACCGACGCTCTGGGACGGTGCGTCATCAGCGTGTCCCTGATCGTCGTCTCCAGACGCGCTGGGGCATCCCGAATCGTCATATATTGACGCTTGGTCACACGAGTCATATTTTGACGCTTTGGGTGTGAGAATGTGTTGGTGTATAATGCAAAATCAGTGTGGTCTTGTTTTTGTCTAAATGTAGGGTTTAAATTACGGGTAGGGATGTCCCGTTCCAATATATCGGAAGTAATTTGATATCGGCCGAAAAACACGGTATCGGATTATATAGGATGGCATCAAAAATCTCCGATGTTAGCATTCCGTTAAGGTTCACATTTTTGCAACCAATGGTTAAAAAAAAAAAGTTCATTTTTTTCATACTTACCGTTATTGACTCTTAATCTCCGATTGAGTAACATCACTTGATCAAGTCTTTCATACATTCCACACTACAACATAGTTAAAAGTATGTATGATTTGTGCTGATATCGTATCGTTAGCTCCCCCTAATTACAGGGGAGCTAAGGGGAGCCCGGCTCCCCTGAAAGGGTGACAGGTAGGGATGGGTACCTTTGACATTTGAATCGATACTGTGCCAGTTCCCGGTACCTAGGAATCGATACCGGTACTTAGCGGTACCAATTTTTGATGCTTTTGAGTGTTTAATAATTATTTAAATCACTTTTTTAATTACACATATATTATTTTTCCAATATATAACCATATTTGATAAATATCATGATAATAACATACAACAGTTTGTATCTTTTCATCGTAGTGTTGTATAAAATTCTTCGTTATGAAAACCTTTAACAACAACGGTTTCTAAATGATGCAAAAACAAGCCCAGCTCCATGTACTCCTAATCCTCTTCTAATCCCTCTGGAATAACTCTGATGAGGAGAACATGTATTATAAACTACAAATGAAACTAAAGCAAACGTTGACACCGTACAACAGTTTGTATTATAATATTGTGGCGTTCCACAAACTAAACCCAGCTCCATGTACTCCTGTTCCTCTCCTCTCTCCTCTGGACAAACTGTGTGATGGTGGTCCTTGTAGTTTTATAAACTACAAATTACACTGAAGCAAACATCTTTGCTGTGAACTAAATTTACTGTGTATCGTCATTCTTTATGCCGTTCATTTTCAAACTGTTTATTTTTCCTACTCGGAAGATGGAATTTCCGAGGAGAAAGTGAACGCACCATTAGCGATGTAAACAAAAACTAAGCTATCAAGCTAACGTTATCTTAAAAAGTTTATTTAGCTGCTGGAGCAGATTCAGATGCCTCCTCCTCAGATCTTTATCGCTGGTTTCATCATCACCCAACAGCCCATCGCATTTAGTGAAGTGGGCCCAAACTTCAGAGCGCTTCCTCTCTTTGTTTACAGCTCGCCCACAGTGACTGACGACGTTACGCTCTTGCGCGTGGCACAAGTACCGAAACGAGGCACCGTTTCATATGACATGAATCGGTACTCAGTCGGTACTATAGAATTCGGTCGGTGCCTTAAAAAGTACCGAATTCGGTACCCATCTCTAGACAGGCTCCCCAGGAAGCTCTTACTGTACACACCTGGTCTGGGGAAGTCTGATAAAACATCCTGTTTCTACCTCTACGACATTATTTACATCAGAGCTCCTCAAACACAAGTCTCAAAGAGCCACATTCAAATGTTTTAATTTCTATCTGTGAATCGTCGTCGTCGTCGTCTTCCTCCGCTTATCCGGGTCCGGGTCGCGGGGGCAGCATCCCAACTAGGGAGCTCCAGGCCGTCCTCTCCCCGGCCTTGTCCACCAGCTCCTCCGGCAGGACCCCAAGGCGTTCCCGGACCAGATTGGAGATGTAACTTCTCCAACGTGTCCTGGGTCGACCCGGGGGCCTTCTGCCGGCAGGACATGCCCGAAACACCTCCCCGGGGAGGCGTCCAGGAGGCATCCTGACCAGATGCCCAAACCACCTCAACTGGCTCCTTTCGATCCGGAGGAGCAGCGGTTCTACTCCGAGTCCCTCCCGAATGTCCGAGCTCCTCACCCTATCTCTAAGGCTGAGCCCGGCCACCCTACGGAGGAAACTCATTTCGGCCGCTTGTATCCGCGATCTCGTTCTTTCGGTCATTACCCAAAGCTCATGACCATAGGTGAGGATTGGGACGTAGATCGACCGGTAAATCGAGAGCCTGGCTTTCTGGCTCAGCTCCCTCTTCCCCACGACAGATCGGCTCAGCGTCCGCATCACTGCAGACGCCGAACCAATCCGCCTGTCGATCTCCCGATCCCTCCTACCCTCACTCGTGAACAAGACCCCGAGATACTTAAACTCCTCCACTTGAGGTAGGACCTCTCCCCCGACCCGGAGGTGGCAAGCCACCCTTTTCCGGTCGAGAACCATGGTCTCAGATTTGGAGGTGCTGATCCTCATCCCAGCCGCTTCACATTCGGCCGCGAACCTACCCAGCAAGAGCTGAAGGTCAGAGCTGGATGAAGCTAGGAGGACCACATCATCCGCAAAAAGCAGAGACGAGATTCTCCTGCCACCAAACTCGACACACTCCACACCACGGCTGCGTCTAGAAATTCTGTCCATAAAAGTGATGAACAGAACCGGTGACAAAGGGCAGCCCTGGCGGAGTCCAACCCTCACTGGGAACAGGTCCGACTTACTCTGGTAAAGGGACTGAATGGCCCTTAACAGAAAGCCACCCACCCCATACTCCTGGAGCGTCCCCCACAGGGTGCCCCTGGGGACACGGTCATAAGCCTTCTCCAAATCCACAAAGCACATGTGGATTGGTTGGGCAAACTCCCATGCCCCCTCCATCACCCTTGCAAGGGTATAGAGCTGGTCCACAGTTCCACGGCCAGGACGAAAACCACATTGCTCCTCCTCTATCTGAGATTCAACTATCGATCGGACCCTCCTCTCCAGTACCTTGGCGTAGACCTTTCCAGGGAGGCTGAGGAGTGTGATCCCCCTATAGTTGGAACACACCCTCAGGTCACCCTTCTTAAAGATGGGGACCACCACCCCGGTCTGCCACTCCCTAGGAACTGCCCCCGATGACCACGCAATGTTGTAGAGACGTGTCAACCATGACAGCCCTACAACATCCATAGCCTTGAGATACCCAGGACGAACCTCATCCGCCCCCGGGGCTCCGCCGCTGTGTAGTTGTTTGACTACCTCAGCAACTTCTGCCCCCGAGATCGGACAGTCCATCCCCAGGCCTCCCAGCTCTGGTTCCTCCTCGGAATGCGCATTGGTGGGATTGAGGAGCTCCTCAAAGTATTCCTTCCACCGTCCGACTATAGCCTCAGTTGACGTCAGCAGCTCCCCATCCCCACTGTAAACAGTGTGAGCGAGTTGCTGCCTTCCTCTCCTGAGGCGCCGGACAGTTTGCCAGAACCTCTTTGGAGCCGATCGATAGTCTTTCTCCATGGCCTCACCAAACTCCTCCCACGCCCGAGATTTTGCCTCGGCAACTGCCACTGCTGCACCCCGCTTGGCTATCCGGTACCTGTCTGCTGCCTCCGGAGACCCACAGACCAGCCACGCCCTGTAGGCCTCCTTCTTCAGCCTGACGGCTCCCCGAACCTCTGGTGTCCACCAGCGGGTACGGGGGTTGCCACCACGACTGGCACCGGCCACCTTACGACCACAGCTAGCAACAGCCGCCTCGACAATCGCAGAGTGGAACAAGGCCCACTCGGACTCAATGTCCCCCACTGCTCTCGGGACGTGGTCAAAGCTCTGCCGGAGGTGGGAGTTGAAGACCGTCTTGACAGGTTCTTCTGCCAGGCGTTCCCAGCAGACCCTCACTATGCGTTTGGGTCTGCCAGGTCTACGCGGCATGTTCCCTTGCCATCTGATCCAACTCACCACCAGGTGGTGATCAGTTGACAGCTCCGCCCCTCTCTTCACTCGGGTGTCCAAAACATACGGCCGCAGGTCAGATGATACGACTACAAAACCTATCATCGACCTATGACCTAGGCTGCCCTGGTACCAAGTGTACCGGTGGGCATCCTTATGTTCGAACATGGTGTTCGTTATGGCCAAACTGCGGCTTGCACAGAAGTCCAATAACAAAACACCGCTCGAGTTCAGATTAGGTGGGCCGTTCCTCCCAATCACACCCCTCCAGGTCAAGCTGTCATTGCCCACGTGAGCATTGAAGTCCCCCAGCAGGACAATGGAGTCCCCTGATGGAGCACTATCTAGCACTCGTCCCAGGGACTCCAAAAAGGGTGGGTACTCTGAACTGATATTTGGCCCATAAGCACAAACAACAGTCAGGACCCGTTCCCCGACCCGAAGGCGCAAGGAAGCTACCCTCTTGTCCCCCGGGGTAAACCCCAACACACAGGCAGAGAGTCTCGGGGCTAACAAAAAGCCAACCCCAGCCCTCCGCCTCTCACCCGGAGCAACTCCAGCAAAGTAGAGTGTCCAACCCCTCTCCAGGTCTCGTGTTCCAGAGCCAATGCAATGTGTCGAGGTGAGTCCGACTATATCTAGCCGGTACCGCTCAACCTCTGCCACAAGCTCCGGCTCCTTCCCCGCCAGTGAGGTGACGTTCCATGTCCCAAAAACTAGTTTTCTTGTCCGGGGATTGGACCGCCAAGGCTCCCGCCTTGGTCTGCCACCCGATTCGCATTGCACCGGACCCTTCATGTTCCTCCTGCGGGTGGTGGGTCCACAGTTGGACGAGCCCATGTATCCGGTTCGGGCTGGGCCCGGCCGGGCCCCATGGGCGAAAGCCCGGCCACCAGGCGCTCGCTCACGGGCCCCAACCCCAGGCCTGGCTCCAGGGTGGGACCCCGGTAACCCTCCGGGCCGGGTACTCCGACTCTTCGTTTTAACCGCCATGAAAGATCCTTCGAACCCTTCTTTGTCTCACCCTTCACCTAAGACCAATTTGTCATGGGAGACCCTACCAGGGGCACTAAGTGCCCCAGACAACATAGCTCCTAGGATCATTAGGGCACTCAAACTCCTCCACCACGATAAGGTGACGGTTCTGTGAATCAACGTGGTTTAATAAAATTTGCTTAAACACAAATCGCCTCCTTCAGTCAAAACAGCAACAAGCAATTTCCATTTAGAACTAGATTCAAATGAATACTTAAAGGGGCATTATGGAAGTTTGACGGCCAAAACATGTATAGAAATAATAAATGTCTTCTTCATACGTTCTCCTGCAATGCCCTGGTCCTGTAGAATGAGCCCTGGCATTTTTACTGTGATTGCCTGTTTTTCTGTAAAATCACAGAAAAAGAGAGATGCTCGGGTCGAGCAGGCTGCTTCATGCGCGTTCACGCTCAGGCATCGCCCGTAGCATTTGCTATCCGTAGCTTTAGCAGCAGAGAGAGAGGCAGTGCCACTTTGTCGCTGTTCCTAACGCCTAGTGACAAAGCTAGCTACATTTCTGAGGACCCTTAGCTACTTTCTGTAGAACTTTCTTCTAGATATTTCCTGCTAATTAGCAACAAAATAGCCATTTTCACTCTGAACCGTTCTTTGGTTTGACGTTTCAGCTGTCATCAAGGATATAAATGTTACAGATACAAAAGACGTCATTGGTGCTTTAGCTCACCTAGTAAAACGTCGGACTGCCATGCAGAAGACCTGGGTTCGAATCTGGATGCGAACATAGTTCATTTAGAGTTTCTTTTTTACATTAATGGTATATTTTTTTACAGTAAGATGCCCAAATTTTTATTTGAGACTCGCCGAACGGCGTTGAATTCACAGATAAAAAAGATGTGGGTTCAACTTTCATTTTGGAACAATTTTTCAAGCAAGGGAAGGGAATGATCTGAGCATGCAGGAGGACTGACCCATCATAAACCTTTGTCGGCTGTGCTGAAGAGAAAGCTACAGAATCACATTATTTAATTAATTAGCGCATTCTCCTATCCTCTGGGCCACACACACACACACACACACACACACACACACACACACACACACACACACACACACACACACACACACACACACACAGGACTGTCTCAGCTGTTATTTTCGTTAAGGAGTGTGCACGTACAGCATGCGCGCCTCGTGCACGAGCCTACTATTGAAGCTGCCGTTACGCTTTTGGCCTGAGGGGGCGATCGCGAGCATAAACAATCAAAACTCCTTAAAGTCCCTTTAAGTAAAACTAATGATAAAACCCTTGTAATAAATTCACCCAGAGCTAAGGAAATGCCTTCTGCGTTTATTATTCCATCCCAAAGAGTCAGACCAGCCAGTATTGAGTCTGAGAGAGAGATTTGCTTAGGCTGTCATTTCCTCTTTTTGATTGCCTTCGAACGTGCTTTCCATCTCCAATTCAGCCGTTTCATCATCTCTGCATCACAGAAAGGCTTCTTGAGTTTCCCCAAAATCCACAAAACTCAGAGGGAGCGTTCCGCTGCTGTGTTGAGTCACAAATGCAGGGAATTAGCCAGAAAGCGGGAGGATGAGTGGCCGTCCCTGCTCGTAGCAGTTAAAGTAAAAAAAAAAAAAGGAAGCTTTGCATCACTTATCGATGCATGTTGATGCAGACAAAAACAATCCTGACCTGATCAGTTTCTATGATGGTAATTAAGAGGAACACCAAGAGGTGGAACTAATGAGGAAGTGCAACACCCGGGCTGATTACAAAGGGTAATAACAAGAAATAGCGCACCCTACAGTTAACAAACAGGAAGTAGGTTAATTCTGAGTCATTAAATACATCCCTACCCCCACCACTCATGCACATTTAGATACATCGATTAATTAAATGAGAGATTCCTAATCACGTTGCCTTTGGTGTGTATTCCTTCACAGCCAGGATCGGCTCCGGCTCTGACTTTGAGTGAAAGGAAGAAAAACGATCTTTTATATAGATAAAAATGTTACATGAGAATCCAGGGTGAGGGCCGGGTCAAAGGTCACACCAAGAGCAGCAAGCTGACCGAGAGAGCCTCTGACTTTGGGAACCAGCTTGTGTGGGGCACAGATAAATATCTCTCCATCTAAAATAATCAGTTGCATTCAACCAGTGATGAAGTTTAGAGCAGAGCACCCATAAAGAGTGTTAGTGTGTTCCCGTTACCGTGTTTCCTCCCTCCAGAGTGAGATTCAGTGTGACACAGTCTGTCCATGTCTCCTCTTCCCACTGCTCCCAGGACAGGCATCTGGAGGTCAGATTAAAAGGCGTTTTATCCGTTTATGTAAACATTCCCATCCAAATGACTCCTGCAACAACAAAATAAACCACTGCTGCTCCACGGGGGGGTGGATCGAGGCCACGTGCCTGTCCAGCATGAGGCTACCTGTTATAAGGAGTGAGTTTTCCTATAGTGATGGGGAACCGATCAGCATCACTGAGCTCCGCGTTCACGCAGATCCTCTCCCCCCACGGTCCGCAGCTGAACACCACCACCAGCTGGACGGATGGAGGAACTGCAACAGAAACTCTGCACGACCCGTCCGCACTGACATGAAAAAGGACACACACACACACACACACACACACACACACACACACACACACACACACACACACACACACACACACACACACACACACACACACACACACACACACACACACACACACACACACACACAAATGAATCAACTGAGTATTTTACCAGAATGTTTCATTGTACACTGTTCCTAAATGGGGTAAATGCATGAGAAACAGTAACAGACTCTAATGTTACGATAACAGTATGTTTCCTACCTCAGCAGCCTTTGAGGCGGACCGTTTACTCCAAAAACTGCATAAACTCCAAACTCTTCCATTCTTAAAGCTTTCTTTTTATGTTTTTTCTAATTAGTTGTAATTTAAACACAACTAATAACATAAAACAGCTTCTCCCGCCACCAATAGGTGTACGGTTTCTAAACGACGCGCGAATTCTGGGTAAGACATTATAGGCGCGCGTTTTAATAATTGGCGTCTCCCATGAAATTTGCAAGTAGGGTTAAAGTGAATGCCCCGCCCATGCTGCACATTGTTCTTTGCAAATCAAGCGCTCTCCAGACTTCACTGACAGACGTAAAAGCTACATTCAAAGACTGTATGAAATGTTAAGATTTTGACTCGGCGAATGACATTTTAATTAAGTCCGTTTTGATGACCCAGAAATACGGAAGAATATCTGAAAATTATTAATGAATTAAATGTATTTTAATATGTATTTATAGCAAAAAAATTACAGGCAACTTTACTTCGGAGGAAGAGTTAAACGGGAATCCGAGTCGTCGTGTGCTCTTGAATGCACTCCATCGAAAAGCATTATGGGTTGGGAAACCGGTGGAATAGCTTCTCGAAAGAACTGCGAAGATGATGGTGAGTGTGCTTTAGCTTTGTAGCCGCGGAATCATCTTATAATCCGTGCCCATCCTTTAGTTTATCAGACACGATGAACATCAGGAATGTTTTATCTGATAATGCACACTGTTAGCCGTGTTTAAAAGGTGTTATTGCGTAGAAATAATCTGAAAGAAGCTGTTATTGTTAGCCATTCACTGCTAGCATCTTTGTAATCAATGGGCGTTTATGACGGATGCTAAGGGCGATGTCAGGTTTATAGTTTAACGTATAATTAGACAAAGATAGTTGCATATTTTTTAAGTGCTACGCATTTATTTGAGTATAAATGGACGCATTACGCATTTATTTGAGTATAAATGGACGCATATTAGTTCATGTTAGCTTACCAACATATGATTGAACCAAAGCCATCTCTTGTTAAGATGTAGCTGCTCATTTTGGTCGTTTTAATTAAATCAACAGTGACAGCTGTTGTCCAGGTTTTGCTGCATGCTTGATGGTATTAAACCATCACGTTAGCTTAAGCAGCATCCGTTTGTTCCCTTATTTGGTTAAATGCTGGTTATTGTGGATTTGATGTCTCTCTGGTGTTGACATGAAATTATATCTGATATTGAATTTTTATTTATGCTCTGATGTGACTGCAAACATGATCAGCACCACTAAAAAGAAACCCGCCAAATTAAACCCTCACAGATGAAATTTAATCTTTATACCTGAACGTAAACAAGACTCACTTTTTATAAGATAGATCTGTCCAGGCAGCACCAGGACGCGAGTGATCATGGAGATGGATGCCTTTCTAGTTGATCTGGTTTAATGTTTTTGGCTTCGTCCCGCAGCCCACACCGGTTATCCTGCTGAAGGAGGGGACAGACACGTCTCAGGGCATTCCCCAGCTCATCAGCAACATCAATGCCTGTCAGGTCAGAGGAAGTTGCTCTTCTTTTTCCACATTTGGGTGAACTGAGGTTTTGTTGCGGTCTCTTCTCCCTCAAAACTAAAGTCATCTGTACTGTAGATGTCTCTGACCCTGAACTATGCTTCAGTCTCTAAATGTAGGGTTCTGTTTTCTGCTGCAGGTGATCGCTGAGGCTGTCCGGACCACTCTGGGGCCCAGGGGCATGGATAAACTCATGGTGGACAGCAGAGGTGTGAAGACGTCAGATAAAAATGAGAAACATGTTTAGATTTCAGCGTTTTAGTCGACCGAGCTGATTAATGTTTGTATTTTTTTTAGGTAAGGCAACAATTTCCAACGACGGCGCCACCATCCTGAAGCTCCTGGATGTGGTTCATCCTGCAGCCAAGACGCTGGTGGACATCGCTCGCTCCCAGGATGCTGAGGTGAGATTTGTGTTCGTCAGCGATGTCTAAATTCTCATCGTCTCGGACTGACTCGTGTTTTTTCCTCTCAGGTTGGGGACGGCACCACATCCGTCACTCTCCTGTCCGCCGAGTTCCTGAAGCAGCTGAAGCCGTACGTGGAGGAGGGTCTCCACCCTCAGACCATCATCAGAGCTTTCCGCACCGCCACCAACCTCGCCGTCAGCAAGATCAAGGAAATCGCCGTCTCCGTGAAGAAAGATGACAAGCAGTGAGTGCTGTCCTCTGGTGGCGAGGTGTCCGTCCATGGTATGAGGTTCGATCCTAAATGTCACGTTTCTTCTCAGAGAGCAGAGGCAGCTGTTGGAGAAATGCGCCGCCACCGCCCTGAACTCCAAGCTGATCGCCGGTCAGAAGGGGTTCTTCTCCAGAATGGTGGTGGATGCCGTCATGTCTCTGGACGAGCTGATGTCTCTGAAGATGATCGGCATCAAGAAGGTCCAGGGAGGAGGCCTGGAGGTTGGTGTTTGCTGTTCAGTTTCACGTGAAAGTCAGGAGGAGGAGTTTACTCATGAGTGGACCAGATCACCTGTGGACAGGTGTAGACGTCCCAACCTTCACCCAAACGTTCCACAGCTATGAAGCTAAAGGAAGCAGGCTTTATTTTCTTCAGAAGAGCATCTGATCTTCACCTGTCTGTCTCCGTTAAATGTTTGCACCGTCGCGTTCCAGTCACCACTGGGTTTTTATTAATGGGAAGGTGAAGACGGCTGTGTCTGAGATTGAGGAGGAGCAATGTGGTTTTGGTTCTGGCCGTGGAACTGTGGACCAGCTCGATACCCTTGCAAGGGTGATGGAGGGGGCATGGGAGTTTGCCCAACCAATCCACGTGTGTTTAGTGGATTTGGAGAAGGCTTATGACCGTGTCCCCAGGGGCCAGTGGCGGTTCTACATCGAATTACTCCCCGGGCGAGGCCCCCTTTGAGCGCCCCCCCCAACCCCCCCCCCCCCCCCCCCCCACCACCACCACCACCACCACACCACCCCACCTGCATGAACACACGCATGTTTTCTACAAACAGGCATGTTTTATTAGAACGACTATTGAACATTCATTTTTCTAAGTTGCACATATTTACATTAATTACTATGAAGTTGTCAGAATGTAAAGCACTATACATTATATACTGTATCAAAATATATAGAATCAAATATACAAAAACAAACAATAACTAAATATTAAGAATATATGAACATAATAGATAATAAATATTCTAAATAGCAAAAATATTTCACACATAACAAACTAAAGATAATCACTACAGCATTGCACTTAGAACAGAAAACACAAACTAAAATTAAAACCTAACCTTGATGCAACATCATCAATAATGTCATCACATGAAATCTGCTCCCCTACTGAGTGATTGATACTAATCAGAGCCAGGTTAGTGAGCCGCCCCTGAAACATAGGTGACCTCAGGTATGACTTGATCAAGTTTTGAAAAGCTCCTCTCAGCTTGAGCCACAGTGACTGGCAGAGCAGTCCAAAAGTTGGGGTAGATCTCCAATAGATCTCATGATCCATAATATTTTAGAATTGCCTCTGAAATTGTAATTTAAACTGACATAAAAAACTGTAGACTACCAAAAATGCCAACTTTTACAGAACAAATCATGTAAAAAATAATCAGTGCAGCCATCTGCAATAAATAAACAGGATAGTTAGTGGTGACTGGGGTGTTTTCTTCTGCTTGTAGAGTGGTTTCATTTATTATTATGTGAACATGATCAACATGTGTTTGTTGTTGTTCAGGCAGGCCACAGACTGCAGTGAGCATTTAACAAATCCTAGTTTGAATCAGTAAAAAACGATTCAAGGACTTTTTTCAAACCATTTGAATATTCGTTTAAATATTTCAGCCCTATTAGCTCTGTTAGCAATTAGTTGACCGCATTTAACCGTTAAAATCCCAGTTAACTGGTTCAAAAAATTGAAAACATGCATCATGAGAGCTACATACCTTTATCTTTCTGCTCTTTTTTCTTTTTTTCCCCCTGAATCGGGCACCTGGTGGTTTTAGCCTTTTTATGTTCATCTCTTCTGTTTGGCTCCTGACTCAGTAAGTTTCCTTTAGTCAGGACTAAACAATTTGACCTTGATGGGGGGGTGACCACAAAATCGTTTTGTTTTTCCTTTTTTTATTCGGCCATTTCACACAATTCAGAGAAACCTGAAAGAATGATAGGCCTGTGTTTATGATATTATGAATGAAATATGGAAGAACGTTAAGATGTGATTGACTTTAGCCATGTTAATACAGTTGATTCAGCCCCTGCACGCTCATTTCATCTGGGAAAGACGCAGAGGTGAATTCCCCCGCCGCACCCCTCCCCTTCCTGTTCTTCATAGACACACGGTGCACGTGAACGTTCTCAGTCAGCAGGAGCGCCTGCAACTGCAGGGGGCGCCAACTTGCTGTTTCCAATCCAGACACTGTAATATGACAGATAATAGAACACCTCGGTGGGCGCAGATTTCCTTTTTTTTTTTTACTCCGCGCTTGTGCGCCCCTTTTGTGTCATGAAAAAATGCCGCCCCGGGCAACTGCCCTGTCTGCCCGTGCCTAAAACCGCTACTGCCAGGGGCACCCTGTGGGGGACGCTCCAGGAGTATGGGGTGGGTGGCCTTTTGTTGAGGGCCATTCAGTCCCTTTACCAGAGGAGCGTGAGTTCGGTCCGCATAGCCGGTAGTAAGTCGGACCTGTTCCCAGTGAGGGTTGGACTCCGCCAGGGCTGCCCTTTGTCACCGGTTCTGTTCATCACTTTTATGGACAGAATTTCTAGGCGCAGCCGTGGTGTGGAGTGTGTCGAGTTTGGTGGCAGGAGAATCTCGTCTCTGCTTTTTGCGGATGATGTGGTCCTCCTAGCTTCATCCAGCTCTGACCTTCAGCTCTTGCTGGCTAGGTTCGCGGCCGAATGTGAAGCGGCTGGGATGAGGATCAGCACCTCCAAATCTGAGACCATGGTTCTCGACCGGAAAAGGGTGGCTTGCCACCTCCGGGTCGGGGGAGAGGTCCTACCTCAAGTGGAGGAGTTTAAGTATCTCGGGGTCTTGTTCACGAGTGAGGGTAGGAGGGATCGGGAGATCGACAGGCGGATTGGTTCGGCATCTGCAGTGATGCGGACACTGAGCCGATCTGTCGTGGGGAAGAGGGAGCTGAGCCAGAAAGCCAGGCTCTCGATTTACCGGTCCATCTACGTCCCAATCCTCACCTATGGTCATGAGCTTTGGGTAATGACCGAAAGAACGAGATCACGGATACAAGCGGCCGAAATGAGTTTCCTCCGTAGGGTGGCCGGGCTCAGCCTTAGAGATAGGGTGAGGAGCTCGGACATTCGGGAGGGACTCGGAGTAGAACCGCTGCTCCTCCGGATCGAAAGGAGTCATTTGAGGTGGTTTGGGCATCTGGTCAGGATGCCTCCTGGACGCCTCCCTGGGGAGGTGTTTCGGGCATGTCCTGCCGGCAGGAGGTCCCCGAGTCGACCCAGGACACGTTGGAGAGGTTACATCTCCAATCTGGTCCGGGAACGCCTTGGGGTCCTGCCGGAGGAGCTGGTGGAGGTGGCCGGGGAGAGGACAGTCTGGAGCTCCCTAGTTGGGATGCTGCCCCCGCGACCCGGACCCGGATAAGCGGAGGAAGACGACGACGGCTGTGTCCACTTCTAGGCTTTGAGTAAATAATGAAGGATGTTTTTACGGTGAAGCGTTCTGGTCGCTAAAGTTTGGATTCTTTAGTTTTATTTTTTCCATTTGTTCATCCTGGATGAAATTCCCTGCCCCAGGATTCCCAGCTGGTCACTGGTGTAGCCTTCAAGAAGACCTTCTCCTACGCCGGGTTCGAGATGCAGCCCAAACGCTACGAAAACCCAAAGATTGCTCTGCTGAACGTGGAGCTGGAGCTGAAGGCTGAGAAGGACAACGCCGAAGTCCGGGTCAAATCAGTGGAGGTATGACATCACAACAGGAAGCTCCTCTGTCTGTTTCCTGTGAGCCGATGCCTCCACCACTTCCTCTGCAGGATTACCAGGCCATCGTGGACGCGGAGTGGAACATCCTCTACGACAAGCTGGAGAAGATCTACAAGTCAGGAGCCAAGGTGGTTTTATCCAAGCTGCCCATCGGCGACGTGGCCACGCAGTACTTCGCTGACAGAGACCTGTTCTGTGCTGGTAGGGTGCAGGAGGAGGACCTGAAGAGGACCATGATGGTACAGCTAGAGCAGAGCTACGGGCTGTTTGTAGTGGAGAACGGAAGTGTTAACTGCTTGTGTGTGGTGTGACCTTCAGGCCTGTGGAGGCTCCATCCAGACGTCTGTAGGAGCCATGACAGACGACGTGCTGGGACAGTGTGAGCTGTTTGAGGAGGTGCAGGTGGGAGGAGAGAGGTGAGCCACGTCTGATCTTCTGTCCCAGCCTCATGTCCGTCTTTTCCTCCGAGCTACAGCTCGGTACAAGTCAGCGTTGATCGTGAAGGCATCATTTAGGGGTTGTGTTCCCCTGCAGGTACAACTTCTTCAAGGGCTGCCCCAAGGCCCAGACGTGCACCATCATCCTGAGGGGAGGAGCCGAGCAGTTCACAGAGGAGACGGAGCGGTCGCTGCACGACGCCATCATGATCGTCCGCAGAGCCATCAAGGTCAGTTAATGTTTCACGCGTTCATACGGCTCTGAAGACTCGGAACGAGGCCGAAGAGCTGCTCGAGCTGTCAGGAGCTCCTTCGTGTGAATCTTACCTGCAGGGTCCTGTGTGGAGGATCGTGGAATAAATGTGGCAGGAGTTGGAATTTTTCTAGAAATGATCAAAATGAAAGCGTGTGATTGGCTGCTGCAGCCTCTCCTGTGTGTGAAGAGGCAGGTGGGTAACCGTCGGCCGAGACGAGGGGTTCAGACTAGAGTTGTCACGGTGTGTGAATGTAACCTCACGGTTATTGTGACCAAAATTATCCCGGTATTTTTTTAAACACGTTACATTTTCAGACAACTACATAAACCCTGTATATCAGGAAATATTGTCCTCAGTTTGTGTCTAAATTTTGCCTAAAATGTGTTATTTTGTAATTATGTTGTTTATTTGTTTACATTTTTCCCCTTTAGTCTTTAAAATACCAATATTTGCCCATAACTTCTTATTTTTTGTCTGTTTGATGTAGGGCTGCAACAAATGATTATTTGGATAATCGATGAATCGGATGGGGTCTCGACACGATTAATCGATTAATCGGATTACATAGGGACATTTTTAAAAACTGCTAGGGAAACGTTATTTCTCTCCTTCCTTCACTTTATTTAACACAACATTATTAGAAAACAGTTCAATAGCAGAAAAACAACATGCCATCACCTAAATTGTCTTATAAGGTGTATAGACAGAGACCCTAAGCTACATCTATCTGTGACCTAAAATGCTTGGTCCAAGTTAAACAGCTTAAAGAGCAAGTCAACCCCTACCAGAGTCTAACTCCACTCCCACTTCATGTTTGAAAAATGCAACAAATGCTGTTACCTGGCAGACCAAGAGGGCGGAGCCGCTAACAAATACACACACACTCAGGCTCACGACAGCATTGTGACATCATAATGTACCAGTTTACATCATAGCATACCTCTTAGCCAACGAATCGATGACGCAATTCGTTGCCAACGCTTTTAGTAATCGATTTTCATTGAATTTATCGATTCGTTGTTGCAGCCCTAGTTTGATGTCATCATTTTAAAAGTATTAGATCAGATGATACTCAGTACTCAAGTAGCCTTCTACTCAGATACTTTTTTACCCTTACTTGAGTAATAAACCCTACATCAGGAAAATATTGTCCTCGGTTTGTGTCCTTCCAGTGAGCTTTGCAGATGTGGGAAAATGTCATCAGGCAGTAATCGTTGTTAAATTCATAATTATTCTCGGAGAGAGACCAACTCTTATCTGCCCCTGGGAGCCCCGTAATGCATAGCGTCATTTCAACATGGCGGTGTCCGCGACACGGTTTATATGCAGGTAGCGGCGCTGCGGCTGCTTTATATAGCGACTCGTTGCATTCTCCCTCAACCCAAATCCTCGGATCACGCATTTTAGCTAAAACGCTAACGTTAGCTTGCCTTGCGTTGACTGTAGAGTTGTGGGTGATGGTCACGCAGATGTGTCATGAGATTTGAAGCGTTGCTGCCTTTCACAGACACTTTTTCTGCACGTGCTGCAAACAGGATAGCCGTCTTCTATCAACTGTCCCTCGGCATTCTTCAGATATCCAAAAGATGCCCGTACTTCCCACTTTGTCTTCTTTGAGGGATAATAAATGTCCTGAGCACTGCCGTCTCCTCCTCTGGCCATTATTTCAGCTTTAGCTTCAAGAAAGTTTTGGTTGTAAACAACAAAGTGCGCATGTGCCGCCGGCAACTTCAGCAGATGATACGGTGGCTGGTAAGGGTCACCGCGCCTACACCGCAGCCACGGTAATCCACCGAGATAATACATTTTTTTAAAAACAAGACGGTTATTATTATTGTCAACTTTTTTACCGGGGTTTACCGCTACACCGGTTACCGTGACAACCCTAGTTCAGACCAGCGTGATCTGAGTGGGAGCCCCAACAGGAAACTCATCCAGACGACATTTACTTCAGTTTTGAACTGAAAATCTATTCATAACATTTTAGACCGTTTTTATGGAACTGTGGTGTAATTAGTGAGAAAGTGTGGTCAGACGTGTTTCCCAGCTAAACATTAACCACAATAATCAAGCAGCTCTGGTCTCAAATAGAGAATCTTCATCGTGTTTAACAACCTCTAGTCCCGAGCGGGTTTCTGTTGGACCCGGTCCCACGGTTTCCTGACTTGCTGGCGCCTCTTTTGCAGAATGACTCCGTCGTGGCGGGCGGAGGAGCCATAGAGATGGAGCTGTCCAAGTACCTGAGGGATTACTCGAGGACCATCCCCGGGAAGCAGCAGCTGCTGATAGGAGCGTACGCCAAAGCCCTGGAGATCATCCCCCGACAGCTGTGTGACAACGCCGGCTTTGACGCCACCAACATCCTCAACAAGCTGCGCGCTAAACACGCACAGGTGGGACGGAAGAAGCCCCGGTCACGTTGATCACAACCCCACGGCGGTGCTGGTTTTGTTTAAATGACGGTTTTTCTGCTTCGTCTGTCATCACAGGGTGGTACTTGGTACGGTGTGGACATCAACAGCGAGGACATCGCCGATAACTTCGTCGCCTGCGTCTGGGAACCGTCCATCGTGAAGATCAACGCCCTGACGGCGGCGTCGGAGGCGGCGTGCCTCATCCTGTCTGTGGACGAGACGATTAAGAACCCCCGCAGCAGCATGGACGGGCCTCCGGGAGGCGCCGGCAGGGGGCGGGGCCGCGGGAGACCACACGCCCACTAACGCAACATAAACCAAACCCGGTTCTAGTCAGATCCAGAAACGGAAAGCTGCAGGTTAAGAGTTAATCTGGATTAAATGAGAGAAGTTCATGAATCAGTCCAGACTGTTTCCTTTTTCTGTTTTTCACTCGTAGCTTTGTCTCCGTAAGCATTTCACACGTTCATCCTCTGTGGTCACGGAGATGTTCTGAAGAACAACGGCCAGGAGAGCTGGTCAGTCACTGTAATCTGGCAGGTTTACTGACGGAATTAGGAGCAGTCCCGAACCTCTCACCGGTGAACGGCTGCAAATCTATTTATTGGACCATTCTTATCAATAAACTCACGGCTGAAATCCTTCAGGAGGTGGTGTGTTCCTGTCCCGAGTCAAAGACGAGGCTCTTTCTTTTATTTAATAACAGGAAGTACGTTACATGTGAAACAAGATGCACGGTGGTGTTGAGTTAATCCTGACCAGAGGTGATGAGGCGCAGAGCATCCCTAGAATATTTAATGAGCTGCACTAAAACACGTAATAGCACCTTTGATGTCTGCAGTGTGATGAGGGTGCAGAGCTGCACCTGGTTTCTCTCGTGGAGCTGCAGCATCTTGGCAGGTAAAGAAGCCCCTCCCCCAAACAAGCTTTTGTTTTATTTTTAATTATTGCCAACAAGAAAAGTCAGTTTAGCACTGATTAGCCTTTGGTGAGCATGGGGGGGGGGGGGTCCTAGGGCTTTAATTTTACATAAATCTTTCTTTTGCGTCACCAACAGTAATCCCAGTGACGTCATGTCCCAATCCTTTGTAATCCAGGACCCTCTCAACGAGTTTTAGATGTAGTCCTTTCACCGCTAGATGGCGCACCACCGTCGCAGAAACGGGTTCCGTGGCAGGATCTAATGTGAGGAAAAGGTCTTTGAGTAGAGTCTCTAGGTAGTTTGTTCTGTGAGGTCTTTCGGTCATAAGAGGTTCGTTTCAGCCTCCATCTGGTGATAACTTCTCGTGTAAAGCAGAAGACTTTCTTCCAGGGTATCCGCGGGTCCTTAAAAAGCACCAGTTCCAGGAAATAGCTAGAAATAATAGCTTGAAAGAAATAAAAAAAAAAGCTTAAATTTGGTCAAAGTGGCCTTAAAAAGTCTTAAATTAGCTTTTCCAAATTTAATGCCTTAAAAATGACAAATAATCCTTAAATACAGTTTCCAAAGGTCTTAAATTACCAAAGACCCAATAAACAAGATATTTTTATTTCTATAAAATTTTCGTGAATTTCTACTTAGTGTTCAGCATTTTATGTGTATCATAGTTGCATAAACGGAACCGTACACATTCAGTTGGTTGTGAAAGGGGGCTATTTATAGATGAGCACGTTAGCCGGTTAAGCTAGTGGGAGCTTGCGTCATGGGGAAGTGCAAGTTTAATGGTAACTGGATGGCTAATCCCACGTTCGCGACGTGGTTAGCACCGGTTCCAGGCTATAGCTGGAAATTATAGCTTGAAAGAAATAAAAAAAAATAGTTTAAATTTGGTCAAAGTGGCCTTAAAAAGGTCTTTAAAAGTCTTAAATTTGGCTCCCTTAAACATGCAGATACCCTGTGAAGGTCTCAAATGGAAGTTTCAGAAAATGTTCTTCAGCCTCCTCTATTCCTGTTCAGTTGGACAGGAAGTCTATGGAAGCCCTTACGGAGCGGTTAGACGTGACATCCACGGCTGTGACTTTGATTTCTGTATCTCCAAACTGCATGGTGGCCCTGATCTCTCGTCTCTCTGCTCCCCCTCCACCTGCTGCTCCAGGGGTCGGCGACGGTCCTGGTAAGTCCAGCGTCATCGTCCCGCACTTCCTGACGCCAGGGTCGGAGATGTACGTGATGTCATCCGTTGAGCTGCAGTAGATGTTGATGATGATCTTCCGCTGGCCGACCCTGGCGGGTGTGTAACTCCTCCTTACAACTTCTCCCAGAGCGACCGACTGGTCCACGGAGACGAAGCGGTCAAAGATGTCCGTGCACCACTCACGGCCATCTTTGAGGAGGAGTTTATCCCGAGGGTGGCGTCCTTCGACGAACCGGTTCAGGACACCAACCCCATAGGTCAAAGGGCATCTCCTCACTCTGACCTGAGACAGAGAGAGGCTGTTAGATCACGTAGCACGGCGTTACTCTGACACCAGCTGATGTTCCTGCCCCCTCACCACAGTGGGATCCAGCCCAAAGAGCACTGCGCCCTTCAGTATGGTCAGGCCAACATCGTGAGGGATGATGATGCGACACGTCCTTCCCAAAGCCTTCTGGATCGCTTTCTGCAGCATGGGCGACTCGGCAAAACCCCCGACCAGGAATAGGAAGCGCACACCGCTGACCTCGGGCTTCGCCATCAGCTCATCTGTCGGAAAAGAAGAATTTCACTGATTTGGTTTCTAACTTCTTTCCATCAGCTGCTCTTGGTAGTCCCTCAGTCCATAAATCAAGTGAGAACTTGGGGGGCCTCTCGAGCCGGAAAATCAGTCCCTTGGCCTTAAACGTGCCACTGGAATGTGGCTGATTTAAACCAGACATTCTCAGCCTGAGTTTTACACGGAGAAGAATCAGAACATCGTCGTCTAGAGTAAAATCATAAAACCTACGCCTGGTATTCTTTTGTGCAAGTTTGGCCTTGTTCACAAGCACGTTTTTGACCATTGTTGTTTGACAACTGTTATTTTTAGTGGACATAATAAAAAGTATGTGGTTCATCTAATGTTGGTAGTCAAAAACAAACGTCTCAGAAACTTGAATCAAATGGCTCTTTATGCTTTCTGGGAAATTACTCAGAGCTAAATCTACACCATCAAATTCAGTACAGTGGCGTGTCCAGATCTTTTAAAATGGGGTGGCCCAGGTGAGGCACAACTTTGTGCATGGGTGGCACCAACGGTTATGCTTTTTTTTGTTTTACCCCCAAGCCTTTTGTGGACAATTTAAAGGTATTGTAGTGTGGTGGCACCTGGGGTGGCCAATCAGATTCCAAGGGTGGCATATGCTACCCCAGGCCACTCCCTGGACACGCCCCTGATTCAGTAGTTTCCAAACATCAATGTGTTATTTAAAAAAATTCATATTCATCCAACCAGGAAGTCCCACTGAGATAAGAAGTGTCATTTACGAGGTAGACCTGGCCGAGGTGCTATCCATGCACAAAACGTATACAAGACACACGAAAATCATTTGGGCACGAATGGTTGGAGACTAAGAGTGTTTTGACAACTATCCCAGTTACCATGGATAATGGTATTAAGATCCTGCAGGACCAACATGGAGTTATGCAGATGGTTACATAATTCTATACCAGTGTTGTCCAGTGGATAACTGTCCAGCCCACTAAATCATTAGGAATGCAGTGGTGTATGAAGGATTTAGCCTTTGAGAAGTCAGGTCTGTTGTTGTCATCAAAGGTACAACTTCAGCCGTGAGAGACGGAATGTAAAACAATCCAGGAATGCACATTATTAGCATCCCTCACCGACCTGTTGCTTCTATCCTACACTCACTGCTTGTATTAATGACACCTGTTTGACCTCTCCAACATGGCCAAGACCAAAGAGATGTCTAAAGACGAGACTGTACATCTGCACAAGACTGGGATGAGCCAATCTACAATGAGCTTGGTGAGAAGAGATCAGCAGTTGGAGCCAGGGCAGGACTGGGTGGAAAATTTGGCCCTTGCCAGGGGCTTGTCCAGGGAGTGGCCTGGGGTAGCACATGCCACCCTTGGAATCTGATTGGCCACCCCAGGTGCCACCACACTAATTTACCTTTAAATCGGCTTTTCATTGTCCACAAAAGGCTTGGGGGTAAAACAAAAAAAGCATAACCATTGGTGCCACCCATGCACAAAATTGTGCCTCACCTGGGCCACCCCATTTTAAAAGATCTGGACACGCCACTGGCCCTGGCATTTGTCCGGTCGGGGGGGGGGGTGCTTGTGGCAAGGTGGAGAAATGAGGGCCCAGGCGGGATTCGATTCCCAAACTCCCGGGAGAGAGTCACGCGCGCTAACCAGTGTGTGTGAGGTACTGACCAGACTGGCCCAAACTGGGTAAACGGCCCACCGGGCAATGCCCGGTACGCACGGGTTGGACTGGGACGATAATTCAGCCCTGGTATTTTTATGAACTGTCGACCCTGTGGGTGGGTGGGGTGGGTTGCTGCATGCAAAGTTGTCTCTGTTCCACCGAATGTGAGAGCGTGGGGGGATTTGCGTCGGCTCAAGCTGGACAAGCGGCCCCCGGGACAGTGCTAGAATGTAAGATAGGCCACACCCCTGCCGGTATGCCAGATCACCACTGGTTGGAGCGATGTAATGTGGTCGGATGAAACCAAAATAGAGCTCTATGGTATAACCACCGTTCGCTGTGTTTGGAGGGGGAAGAATGTTGAGTTACCTTCCATGAACACTGTACAATTATGATGTATGGGGGTGGAAACATCATGCTTTGGAACTGCTTTTCAGCAAAGGGGACAGGCGAGTGATCTGTTTTAAGGAAAGGATGAATGTGGCCATGTGTCATGGGTTTTTGGGCATAAACCCCCTTCCATCTGTGAGAGCGTTAAAGATGGAACATGGCTGGCTCTTCTAGCATGACGACGACTCCAAACTCACTGCCTGGGCAACAAAGGAGTGGCTACATAAAAAAGCATTTCAGTGTTCTGGAGTGGCCTAGCCAGCCTCCAGATCTCAGTCTGATTAAGAATCTGTAGAAGGAGATGACCGTTGGTGTTGACCAGCGACAACCCCCAGGACATCACAGCTCTGAGATGATCTACACGGACGAATGGGCCAAAATACCAGCTAAGTACAGTTAACGAGTCATGTTTGTGTGTGTGTAAATGGTCGTTAGTGTCTCTCACCGATGTGCTTGACTATATTGCAGATGGTGGGCTGGAACAGCTCGTTCATTGCTTCCTGTGTCAGCCGCAGCATTCCCTGGGATGACCACTTCACTATCTTCATACTGACAGACAGAAAACAGGAAGCAAGCTCCCAACGTGACTTCAACAGAAGCAAAAATCTGCCCTGGGCGTACGCCGACACCTTTCACCCCCACTCACTTGCTCCTCCTCAGGGCAGCCTCCACGCTCTGCCCTCTGTGTCTCTTGTAGTAGTCGATGAAAGAGAAGGGCAGGGAGATGTTGAGGGCGTTGGCCCGGCCTGGCCACGCTGTCCGTTTCCTGGCTTCGAATGCAATCATGAGGTCCACCCAGGCCGCCGGTCGCTTCACTTTGAAGCTCTGAATGAAGTCCTCACCAAAGATCTGGCACAACATGGCTTCAAAAGCCAGGTCTACCCCAACGGCGCCGTGGGGGCCACCTAGAAGACAGACTCCTGCTTAGGAACCTCTTGGAACTTCTCTGCACGGATGGTAAGATACCGTACCTGAAACCTTGTAGAGTTCTTTCAGCGTTCCCTGTGGCTGCTCAATCTGATGAACCGTCAAGTCAACTGTCCCTCCTCCACAGTCGGCAACAACGTACCTGTCACCTGCCGAAGGAAAGCACAAACCCTCACAAGCCTGTGCTGGTCCATGTTTCAGGGTGATGCTGGAGACACGAATGCTGCACATCATCCCTGCATTGGGTCTGAATTCTAGCGTTTTGAGACTTTATGATCTTAAAAGTAGTCCTGATTACTCTTTAGTGTGTGCAGCACATGTGTGTGTGTGTGTGTGTGTGTGTTAGATTTAACCAAGTCATGACAAATGTGAGAAAGTGAGAGGAATAAATTTGGATAGATGTTCATAAAAATGATCTAATGCACGCGAGGGAGAGAAAATATGGTTCTCAATCATTGTGATTTAATGCACGGAGGAGGATAGTCCCATTGGTCGGGTCCTTCCTGTGTGTGTGTGTGTGTGTGTGTGTGTGTGTGTGTGTGGACAGGAAAAGAAGCAGACAGCCCAACAGCTGCATGTGAAACGAGCAGAGTGGGAAGTTTTTCTTTTAGCAGGCCACGGTCTGGGGTGTCCCGGTCGGCCCGACTCAACCAAAACCAAACCCTGACGGTGCCTGTGCTGCATGTCAATGCTGGATGTGTCTGCACAGCTCAGTCAGCAGGTCAAAGGTCAAAACCATCAACATCCCGGGCCCACTTACCGGTCTGCAGTTCCGACCACAACTCTCCAGTCCCGCTCTCCACCAAAAAGGTTCTGCTGTGTCTGGATCGCCTCAGCTGCTCCCGAGCTGCAACAAACACCAACCAAACACGCCTGGTTTCTCGATCTCTGCATTCAGTTTCTCTGTGTAAGGTGTGAGTGAGTCGCTAACACAGAGACTAACTAACGTCTCTAAACTAAAATGCGTTATTCTGCCGTTTATAAACTCCCCAAAACTGCTTAGATAGAAGCTTCTGCGTCTCCATTTGTGCTGCATCCTCATCAGCAGCTTCAACTGATCTAAAAACATCTCATCCTGATCACTGAGAAAGGCTTCAATGTCGCCCAACTCATGGTGACAAATAAAGGAGTTGCTGCTGTTTTGGTCAAAACTTGAAAAATAAAAAAACATTAAAGATGCATCCAGAGTGTTCCCCTTTTCAGGAATTATCTAGAAGTCTAGACAACCGTAGCAGTAGCTAAAGGTTTTGCTCTGTGGGTTGGTCTAGCCACGCTGCACATAGCCTCAGCAGGACCACCACTGGACGGACCAGTTCTGCGTCTGGCCAATCACAGCACTCCACGGACTTAGCACTAGAGTTGAGAAAGAGAAAAATGAAGATGGAAACAGTGCTCGTTTGAAACAGCTTTGGCATCGGCTATGGGATCCTTCTCACTGCTAAGGAATCTCGCCTGGATGTCTTGGCCCCGCCCCGGTTGCCTAGGAGATACGTCATCAGGAGCCGCCAATATGTGTTCCAATGTCAATGTTCTACCAAGGCGTGTGTTCTCCGTTTGTTAGCCATTTAGCTAGCTGAGCGAGGATACACGGGAGGTGTCTTGTAGCCTAGCCTTGGTCAAAAATTACCCAGAATACACCGCGTTATGTTCAAAAGGACGGCGGATCAGAAGCCGGCAGCTACTTCGGGGGCAAATTTCAAGTTTAAAAGTAAGTCAACTAATTTAAAATGTTTTTTATTTTAAATCCAAAGAAGTTTTCTAAGGTTGGTTAGTTGCTTAGTAGTTGCAGCTTCGGTGGCTAGCGGGTAGTAACTCACTTATATATTTAATTTAATAAACATATTTATCATGTTTATTACAAAACAGAAAATTCCGGAACTGTGCTGCTCTGGGTGGCTGCATGCTGGACTCGCTCTGTTGACTATATGTAAGTTTTGCCTTTTAATCAGTTTCCCTCTGGGATTAATAAAGTATTTTTGAATTTGAACTGAATTGAATGTACACAATTAAAAAAAGTAAAAGGCATGTTATATATTTGTATTTAAAGGGGCATTTTGGAAGTGTGACAGCCAAAACATGTATAGAAATAATAAATGTCTTCTTCATACATTCTCCTGCAATGCCCTGGTCCTGTAGAATGAGCCCTGGCATTTTTACTGTGATTGCCTGTTTTTCTGTAAAATCACAGAAAAAGAGAGATGCTCGGTCATGCGCGTTCACGCTCAGGCATAGCCCGTAGCATTTGCTATCAGTAGCTTTAGCAGCAGAGAGTGAGGTAGTGCCAACTCAACGACTTTGTCGCTGTTCCTAACGCCTAGTGACAAAGCTAGCTACATTTCTGAGGACCCTTAGCTACTTTCTGTAGAACTTTCTTCAAGATATTTCCTGCAAATTAGCAACAAAATAGCCATTTTCGCTCCGAACCGTTCTTTGAACGTTGTTTCAGCTGCCATCAAGGATATAAATGTTACAGATACAAAAGACGTCACTGGTGCTTTAGCTCACCTAGTAAGATGCCTGACTCCCGTGCGGAAGACCTGGGTTTGATTCTGGATGTGAACTAAATTTATTTAGAGTTTATTTTTTACATTAATGGTATATTTTTTTTACAGTAAGATGCCCAAATTCTTATTTGAGACTCGCCGAACGGCATTGAATTCACAGATAAAAAAGATGTGGGTTCAACTTTCATTTTGGAACAATTTTTCAAGTAAGGGAAGGGAATGATCTGAGCATGCAGGAGGACTGACCCATCATAAACCTTTGTCGGCTGTGCTGAAGAGAAAGGTACAGAACCACATTATTTAATTAATTAGCTGCATGTTCTCCTGTCCTCTGTCCTCCGACACACACACACACACACACACACACACACACACACACACACACACACACACACACACACACACACACGGGAACGTCTCAGCTGTTATTTTCGTTAAGGAGTGTGCACGTACAGCATGCGCGCCTCGTGCACGAGCCTACTATTGAAGCTGCCGTTACGCTTTTGGCCTGAGGGGGCGATCGCGAGCATAAAACTTCAAAACTCCATAAAGTCCCTTTAAACTAATATAAAATATAACGTTATCTCCCGTGTCACGTGACGTTACGTGACCGCCGTGGAAGCGGTAGTCACGTGATGCAAGTCTGTTCCATTTAACCGTTTTCTTTGACCAAGGAAGGACAGTGTCCTCGAAAGCAAGGCGCCTGGCCTCGCAAGACATCGCCTCGCAAGGCCAGGCGCCTCGACATTGAGAAACACCCTTGGATTATTTAGACTTGTGCTTTTCTGTCAGACATGAGCAGATAGAGGTACTTAAAGGCTCTTTCCGGAGTGTTTCTCTTATCCGATGGCACCATCTAGTGGCTGACAAGCATATCACACAAATAGTCTCTTGATCCATTTTTTAAGATGGCAACTTCATGTTTCTTGTATATTTATGTGCTTCTGTAGCCGACAAACAGAGTTAAACACGTTGTTTTACGAGTATTATCCTCATGTCGTGCTGTATTTTCATATATTTATATTTTAAAGACATACTTGCCCATGAAAAGTTCATCAACTCTGCATCATCCAGGGTTTTCCTTAAATTTGTACGTAAGCGGTAGTCTAACGCCATTGGTTAGTTCTGGTCGGCGCTCAGTTTCCTATTGCACGGAGCTCTGCGGGGCAGGGGGCGTGCTTAGCAGAAAAGAAACTCGTATTGCTTACATTATTTCACAGTACACGATAAGATTATCACTTTTACGGATTTCTGAAAGTAGAAAACTCTGGAACGATACTTTTATGTAACTTATTTCTTTATTTAAGTAGTTTATTTCTTGGTCCTAGCAATGTGCAATTGTGTGCAGAGACAGTTTGGTGGACGACCATAGATTACGCCCTATGAGGGAGCTTTTTCGCTGGTTCGACCAGGGGCGGCGTTAGGCCCGGCTACTTGGGCTGAAGCCCCGGATGTTTCATAGAAAGCCCCGGATCTAAATCGCGGAAGTAACATGCAGTACCAAAGTCCAACAGAGAGGGAGCAGCTGGCAGTAGTTTGTATACAGCCTGCCTGAGCCTCCACCACTGAAGAAGAAGCCCTTCAGCAGCCGGCTTCTTCTACACTCTCTGCCTGAAACGCATGAGTGAAGATGGACATAAGGACGTTTTTTAGACCAAAAGTACGGCGACAGAACCCCAGCTTTGATGAGACTGGTGTTGACTCAGGTTTGTGAGTCTTACTTGAAAATATTTGTTGTGCTGCTGGTTTGCCTAAAGCTAGCTTACTATCAGGTAAAGTTGTTGGAGAAAGAAAGGGAATATTTACCATCATCTCACACTAAACACTAACAGGAACAATACTCTGCCCTGAAAATGCTTAATATGTAGCTTCAGATTAAAAATTATGTGGTACAAGACATATATATATGATGTTGACTAGTGCGTGTCACGTGTGTTTGTGCGTGCGTGCGTGTGTGTGTGTGCGCGCGTGTGTGCGTGTGTTAAGCCCCGGATGTTCTTCAGTCCTTAATCCGCCCCTGGGTTCGACGCCAGACTAAAGATTTGCATATACAGGATGGCTTTCCAGACTAAGAACATGTTTGTTTTTTTCCAGAAATCAGTAAAAGTGATAGTCTTACCCTTTTCTGTGACGTGATATTGTCATGATTCACGAGCCGAGGTGAGTGCTTCTCCTCATTAAACCATCTTTGAGGCTCTCTTCCACAGGGGAGAAACGGAGGGGACACCAGCTGTGCTGGATCCGCAGTCAGAGGCTCTGGTATAAAAGGAGGATGGAGACACCACTTGACGCCGGATGATTGCTACAGTTTGGTTAGCCCCTGCCACTTGTATTTGTTTGTTTGCTCGCTTGTGTGATCGTGATTGGATTATTCGGATTGTTTTGGATTACGACTTTGGACCCGCCTTGCTTTGCCCTGTTTAGGAACCCACTACCACAGCCATTGATTCACCGCTAGAACCCCGGATCTTCAGGCCCACGCCCCATCCTCTTCCACCGCTCCTGCTCTTCCCCTCTCCACTGCCTCATCCACCTTGCTCAACAGGACCCCCCTTCCTTGCTCACCTCGGCTCACCTTCTTCCCTGTTGGTCTCGGGACTTGAACTCTGGACTAACGCCTTATGGCACCCTACTCACCGGACTTACCAGTGCATCCTCAGTTCCCGTTTTATAATAAAAACTTTTATTTCTACGTACCCCGAGTGTCGTGTTGATTCTGCATGTCTTGGGTAAGACTCCTCCCACAAGTCATGACAGCTATAGGCAATACGTCTTTTTTGCTAAGCCCACCCCCTACCCCCCACCTCCCGCCCCGTACAGTCCCATGCAGTTAGAATTGAGCGCTGTTCAGCATTAGCCAATAGCGTTACACATCTGCGTACGTACAGATGTCAATCACCTAAAGGGTGCACATGTGTGTGAGGATGAGCTTGATGCAGATTCGACGACAAAGTAAGAGTCATAATTGTAAAACATTGTTTAGCTCTTCGAGAGGAGCCAGTTGAGGTGGCTCGGGCATCTGGTCAGAATGCCTCCTGGACGCCTCCTTGGTGAGGTTTTCCAGGCGCGCCCAACCAGGAAGAGACCTAAAGGTAGACCCAGGACATGTCGGAGGAACTATGTCTCTCACCTGTCCAGGGAATGCCTTGGAGTTCCCCGCAAAAGAGCTGGACCAAGTGGCTGGGGAGAGGGAGGTCTGGGCCTCTCGACTTAGGCTGCTGCCCCCGCGACCCGACTCCGGATAAGGGGATGAAAATGGATGGATGGATGTTTTAGCTCTTTATCAGCTAGAGGCACGCGTTCCTGAACGAGAGGCATTACTTTGAGCCGTAAATACGGCAGTGGAAAGCACGGCTTAAGGTGTAGTACATTTTTCAGCCTCTAGATGGTGCCGTCAGATAAAAAAACTCCAGATTTCTGCTTTTAGGCCTAATCCCAATACTCACCCTGCGCCCTTTAGCAAAGTGCACTTGGAGAAAGTGCGCTGTAAGTGAAGAAATACACTCCTCGATGTCAAATGGTTTTATTGACAAGGATGAAGGAGCCCTGCGGCGACATACAAAGCTGAGTGAGCAGAAGCTAACGGCAGCGTGAAGCAGCAGCATGGGCTGAAGACCAAAGCTAAGCAATGCGATAAAATAGGTAAATAACTGCAGCGCGGCTTAGCGTGCATACTGACAATGTGACCATTACATCAGCTTAACAAGCAGGTGAAGACTTACAGATACAAGTCGAACAGTAGCATGGATAGACAGCAGTGTGATGGTTGAGCAGCAGCAATCCAACTGAGAAGCAGCAGTAATCCAAATGAGAAGCAGCAGTATGTACAGTGAGGGATAGTCACCTGTACGTGACTTCAGGCACATCCCTGAATACACCTTTTTCCCTCGAGGCTTGATCGCAGCACACCCTAGTGGCCAGTGGTGACCTCTGCATCCCCCCCAGTCCAGGAAGCCGTGTGACACACCGGCGCAGTGGATTCATGACCTAACCCACTGGCCAGTTTCAGGTACATACTGCTTGGGTGTCCGCCTTACCCTACCGGAGCCCGCTGGCTGGGAGGAGGAGGGTGATGGGCACTGTTCCGGGGTCTGCGCCGCTGGGGCAGCGTCCCTGTTGGCAACGTCTGGAGGATTCGGTACCAGCTGGGCGGTGCCGGGGTTTGTGCCTTGGGGCTCTGGTGGTGTGTGTGACTGATCTGGCAGGGGTCCCACTGACCCCGGGTTGGTGGGACCTAAGTCGTGTGTCTCGTCGTTGGACACAGGCAGGGGCGCGGCGCTCTCTGGGTGAGTGCGAGGGGTGGCCGGGGTGAAGGCACGGAGAAAGCGCCGGTTGCGCAGGGTGAGGCGGCCAGACCCATCGACCCTGACAGAATTGGTTGTGTCCTAGTGACTCTACTACCACCCAAGATCTGTCCCATGCCCGCAGGCTACAGCCAACTAGGTTCTGGAGGAACACTTCCTCCCCGACTACGAGAGGGCGGAGCGGTCGTACGTGTTTTCTCAGAGACTCAGTGGTATGGGCCATCCGAGTCCGGAGTGCCTCTTCCTTCGCCGCCCATGCCTGGCGCCAGAGCGGACGGATGTGAGGGTTGGAGAACTTCTCCAGCCTATTAACAACTTCTCCAGCCTATTAACAAATGACAGCGAGTCCCTGAGGGGGCGACCAAAGATAATTTGTGCAGGCGACAGGTCGCAGTCGGGGTCAGGCGTATTACGCAGTTGCAACATCACACGCAGAAAGCGGTCATGGCCGAGGCTCCCGGTCGGGCCTGTGTTTGAGACTAGTAGGCGCTTCGCCGTCTTGACAGCCACCTCCGCCCTTCCATTAGACTGGGGGAACCCAACCGAGGACATGCGGTGCTTGACCTGCCATAAGCGGAGGAAGTCCGCTGTGCGCCCTGCCGAGAACTCCGGGCCTCCTTCACTTGACAACTCCTCGGACACACCAAACGTGGCAAAGAAAGCCCTTAAGTGATGGATAAGCCCAATGGAGCCCCCGAGATTGGTGCCCGTGGGAGAGCTCATGACTTCCACCCAGCCGGAGAGGCGATCGCCAACGACCAGGTATTGGTGACCCCTGTAGTCGAAGAAGTCTGCGAACACCTCCTCAAATGGCGTGGATGGCGGTGATGCCGGCATGGGAGGTGTGGCTGCCTGCGAGGGGGCATTGCGGTTACAGTCTGTGCATCGCTCCCTGGTCAACTGGATACCGTTAGACATCCCAGGCCAGTATACGATGGAGCAGGCCCGTCGTTCCATTGCCGACTTGCCCTGATGGGCGGCGTGGAGGTGCTGAAGTACCGCACGACGAAGGGACGTGGGGACAACGACGCGGTCACAGTACAGCAGGACCCCATCTTGCGCATACACTGACTCACAGACCTTAGACAGGTTGACCAGAGCCGGGTCCTTTGGGTCAATGCTGCCCCTGCCTTCAATGAGGTGCAGGAGGTGGGGAGGCATGCGTCCGCGGCCATCTCCTGTGCAAGGAGTGGCCATGTAATGGCAGCAGACTCCAGTGCGTTGCTGCAAATGGACGCCATATGCACCGACTCCTCGCTATCAGTCACATTCCATGCGCCCATGCGGCGGCCCTCATCAGAGCCAGAGGGCGAGGGACACCTGAATACACCTTTTTCCCTCGAGGCTTGATCGCAGCACACCCTAGTGGCCAGTGGTGACCTCTGCAGTAAGGCTTCAAGTGCGTAGTACACAAGTGTGCAAATAATCGCCGACTTGAGATGGGGAGCATTGTGTCATCGATCACAACGCATGCCGGGATGCTGGTCGCTGTGATACTTTTTTCAAAAACCTTTATTAACAACTTTCAAACAGTTATTTGAATTAAATTTAAATCCTTTGCTGCTTTGTCTAAAACATTCAGAACATCAACCAATCATCCTAAAATGAACTAATTTCATTAGAAAATACATATTTTCAGGAAAGGAACTTGGGCCTTTTCTCCCGCAGCAATGAATTGTGGGTAATACACTTCACCCAAGTCCGCACTGACGCAGACTTGGGTGAAGTGCGGATCCAGGGTGCAAAAGGGGTGTGATCAACTTCCGCACTTGAGAATCAGGACAGGCTAGGCACTCTCACCCCTGGCCGGGATTGCACAACAGAAGGGTACAAGTGTGGACGTGTGAGTGTTGGGATTGGGCCTAAGTGTGATCTGTCGGTGCTCAGAGTATGTTGTACTAAAATAATCTAGAATGACACAAATTTATACCCCAAATATCTGAAATCCACTGAGTGCGAGTCCTTTTTTGTGTTTGGTGGTGGTGGCCATCTTCAACTGGACTGAGTCCAGTTGAAGATACGCCCAGTGGTTACTTTCTGAAAGTTTAAAAAACAAAATGGTCATCATCCACCTTTGACCGTTTCATCAGTGAAACGCCGTTTCAGAAAAAGGGAACTGCTTTAATGTCCATACTCCATAAACTCCACGCTTACTTTCGAGGACCAGCTGCGAGCACTCAGAGCCTTCATCATTTTTCACCACCTCACTTTGTTTTTCTACCTTTCAAACATTTTTTGTACATCTGTGTAAACACACCAAATAGGAGTTTTTAATGCATGGCGGGTTGATCAAATACACAAACATCACCACTTTCAGGCTAATGGATCGTCTGATTGGAAAGTTTGCACAAGTTTCAAAACCAAAGAGCTTGTTTCTACTCATGTGCTTGAATCCGACATAATCTCTGGATCTCAGTAAAACACTACCAGCATGCAGGAACCATTCCTTGGAAAACTATCCGATTTCAACTTGGTTTGTTTTGTGAGAGGAAGGTTAGCAGCTGCTGGTAGGACATGGGACACACAGGGTGTGTATAAGTTTAACATAAGCCATGTTTTTAAACGCTGAATGTACCTCAAATAAACTAGCACTGTGCACTTTGGATTTCAGCTCTAACTGATCCCACAAGTTATGTAATTTACTTTAACTCATTATTACAAGCTTGCATTTGGTGTCATCTGAATAATGAGCAGCTCTGAAGACCAGCTTTAAAGAGACAATGTGTCGTTTTTACCATTAATTTCTGGAAATATCCATCAAAATGTTGTTGAAAATTAATGAAATGACGCCCAGTTCTTGAAAAATATTGGCGGCCTTGTAACACATAACCATAAAAATCAGGTCTAAAATACAAGGGTCTAAGTCTCTGGGCGACACCATGTTTCCTTCTACGGGAGCCTGTGAGGACAAAATGCATTTACTGATTTATAACAAACGGTTACAAAACTTTCGCCATTCTTAAATGTTGTTTTACACATTTACCTCTTCACTTGTTGCCAGTGAGGAAAGGGAGTCTGATGTGCTCGTTATTTTGCTAAAGTTTGCACTCCCCAGGGCTTTTTGACCCTAATGGGCAGCCGTTGGTAAGGTCTCACTCCAACACAAAAATACTGCTTGCTTGCAACAATTTACAGTCAGGTCCATAAATATTGGGACATCGACACAATGCTAACATTTTTGGCTCTATACACCACCACAATGGATACCAAATGAAACGAACAAGATGTGCTTTAATTTAATTCCTACACCGTTCACCTGATTTGGATGTAAATACCCCTCAAATAAAAGCTGACAGTCTGCAGTTAAAGCACATCTTGTTCGTTTCATTTGATATTCATTGTGGTGGTGTATAGAGCCAAAAATGTTAGCATTGTGTCGATGTCCCAATATTAATGGACCTGACTGTAGGTTATCTACTGCTCCCTATCACCAGGAAAAACACACATAGTCACTTTAAATACAGAGCAAATATACAGTAGATGACAGAATGAGGGCAAAACACATTGACATCAGCAAAATACAACGCAGTTATTTTCACAGATTCTATGGTGCATGTAACGGTATGAAATGACTGTTTTCCACCAAAAGTCATTCCCCCTCTCCTCTGACACAGAACTAGTCTGCATGACATATGGCCTCAAGGTCTCATGCATTTGTTATAAACTGCTTCTTTCCAGCTCAAGAGAAAAATGAAGAAAAGACTCTCTCCTTTTAATTAATCAAAGAACTCTATTTTAATAAGCTAATCAAACAAAGTGTTAGTCAATAATAAGATGTGACCAAGTTGCGAAATCAAAATATTAATTACTTTATTATAATCCTATAGAATATAATAAGTAATATGACTTTAAATGTTCCACTAGGACTGATCTCACGTAGCGTTAAAAGACATGACACATTGCTTTTACTGATCCAATCAGAATCTGCCAGATCTGATGGAGGCGTGGTTTTGGTGGTGCTTGGTAAATCTGTCATCTTTTCATTCGACCATAAACCAAAACATCCGAAGTATAAAACTATGCCCACGTCATCTTTAACGCCAGTTCAAAGCGTTCTAGAGAAGTTGTCGGAGTGGCCAATCCGTAACTTTCCTCTTCAGCCGAAAGAACCAACGACAAGCTGGATAAAATCTGTTGCTGTTCCACCTGCTGCAACGGTTCCTTTCAGAATAAAAGCTGAACCATCACGACCCCGTTTTGGGTCTTGCTAGATGCCGATAAACTGTCGTGACCCGGAAGTATCTCAAAGACTGGTCTGGTCGGCGGCCGCTGCTTTTCCTACCGGCTTTGGTTCCAGAGAGTGTCCAGCCGGATCTCGACATTCCTGATCTAACGGGGACTTCCGCTAAGGCAGGGGTCGGCAACCCGCGGGTCTGGAGCCAATCCTAAATTTAAAGCTTGTCTGCGTAAACGTGAACAGGTCATCTGCTCGTGCGTAATCAAATGTCTCTATCAGAGCTTTCTGAGCTAGATATGAGGTTCTGGACTGTTCCTCAGACAGGCTCACGGATGCGTCGCAGTGTTGGAGACAGGAACAAGCGCTATTCAGCCAAAGATTCGTAATCAGGGAACATTTTTTAAGTGACAAGTCTCTGAGAGACCAGGTTTAGAACACACAGAATCTTCCTTACTGGTTCTGGTTCTGTGATGCGCTCCGAGCCCCCGATCTATCTTCAGCTCGCTGTCCACGTTGCGCGCGTGCTGACAGGGAGCTGCGCTGCGCTGCGCTGCGCTGCGCTGCGCTCAGTGTCCATCTCAGATGTTCTGATGGGAATCTTTTCCTGACTGATGTAGCTACCTCCACGATGAGCGTTAAAATGTCAGCGCATCTGCAGGCTTGAGATTTCTCCGTAAAAAATAAATACGGGAAACATCGGGTCAGTACGAACCCCGTCATTTAACCGTTTTACCTTCTAGTGAAGATTGTTGCAAACAGAAACATTAAACCTGATGAACACCAGAGCCACGCATGCTGCGCCGTTACCTCCGTCAGTGTAAACGAGGAAAAAAAACGAATTACCTTTTCTTACCTTTTCAACAATGTTTAATGCAAAGTTTAGTTCAGTACAAAGTTGAATTACAACAGCCCAACGAGACAGAGCCTGGATTTGTATTCAGAACAGTTATGTGTGACGCCTCAAAAAGCGTCACCTGCTCAACTATTAAAACCACTAGCAGGGTGAAAAAAATCAAAATATTGCAGCACAGACGGGCTACAACTTTTGGATCAATTTTAAACAAACTGTTTTATTGATTATCTTCTGTTGAAAGATAACTTTGAGGTACATGAGCGACTGGTATTGGCTGCTGTCACCTGTTGTGATCGGTTAAAGCAGCTCTCTGCTGTCAGAGGGTAGGCCCCGCCCACAACGCTGCGGCTCCCTGTGTTTTCTTCACTGTGGGAAACGGGTAATAATGGCTCTTTGATGGGGAAAGGTTGCCGACCCCTGCGCTAAGGGTACCGACAGAATGGCGTCGAATGTGTTTATGAATCTCCTAACCAAAGCGTAGCGCGAAGACATCACCTTCACTTCCCACCAGAACTAATCGCTTCTTCGGATTTGCTGGTTCTGAGCGACATTCCACACTACACCATTCTCCGTCTCATTCACCTCATACATTTAGTGTTAAAGTTAGTCTAGTTTTAATTTGTTTAGTAATAAATCTTTAACCTTATAAACCTGACTCTCTCTTCTGTTGTCTCTGAGGCCCTGTCCACACGTAGCCGGGGATCTGCCAAAACGTAGGTATTTTCTACGTTTTGGCCTGTCATCCACACGAAAACGGAGTTTTTTCACACGAAAACGGATCTTTTTAAAAACTCCGGCCAAAGTGAAGATCTGCGTTTTCTCCGTTTTGGGTGTCTGCGTGTGGACGGACAAAACCGGACTTTTGAGGTCCGCAACGTCACTTTCCACGACAAAACAATGCTGACATCACGTGTGCGACCTGTGTTTACACTAGCCGACAGCATGGATGCCCTCAGAGCTGCGCTCGCTTTATCAATTGTCCAAGCGCTTTCTGCTTGTTTGTTTTTGCAAGAGGAATTACTGCTCCTTGCGGAAGACCACAGACGAAGGACGAGGTTAAGAACGGGGGAAGTACTGCCGCCTACAGGTCTGGCATGTCCTTAACAACGTATTTATCCGGGTACGTGTGGACAGAGTTTGTTTTTAAAACGCGGTGGTGTGGATGCAAGTTTTTGGAGGGGCGGATATTCGTTTTTAAAAAACCCGGCTACGTGTGGACTAGGCCTGCGTGAATACGAAGTGTTACATAATCCCTGCAATAAAAAGTTCCAATCTTCTGGTTAAACAGTACCCACAGATCCATAAGGTTGATTTCATATTTACTATGGAATCTTATGGCTTATTAAATAACATGTAATTTAAATCATTACATGCATGATATGAAAATGTTCAGCGTGCTCAGTTCCTTCTTGGATCTATGGAGCAACTCTTTTCTTTATCAAGTGATGCAAAAGTGGAATTTCCTGAAAAGCGTGTTTCCTGTTACATCTGGAGTAGAAATAACTGCATTAGAGAAACAGTACATCATACTGACTGTTAGGCATGGAAGTGGTAGTGTAATGTCCGGGGCTGCTTTGCTGCTTCAGGGCCTGGACCACCATCAGTTCTGCTCTCTGGCAGGAAAATCTTAAAACGTGAACTCTGAATGTTTTTCGCTGTAAATGAATGATTTATTTTTCTTTCAGAGGAGATAAAAGAAACATTTTTTGAGGTTTTGAAGGAAGGGGCGACGGTGGCACAGGAGTTAAGTGCTCGCCTCGCAATCGGAAGGTCGCAGGTTCGAGACCCGCTCAGTCATTGCCTGCTGGTGGTGGTCGGAGGGACCGGTGGCGCCCGTGCTCGGCAGCCTCGCCTGTCAGTGCGCCCCAGGGCAGCTGTGGCTACATTGTAGCTCATCCCCACCAGTGTGTGAATGGGTGAATGACTGATTGTGTTGTAAAGCACCTTGGGGGGTTCCAGGACTCTAAAAGGCGCTATATCAAATACAGACCATTTACCATTTACCAAGTCTTCGGTTGGTTGATTTGATTGGTTGTGTGAAGCTACAAGCACAAAACATCACGGCATTCACGTGTGTGTGTGTGTGTGTGTGTGTGTGTGCCTGCCACAGTCATGTAAACCACGCGTGTTCTTGTTGAGAGGAACTGGAGTCTGGAAACCATTTACATGAAACAGCAGAAATGAAAATGTTGGTGTTTTAACGACTCCCACAGCGCTGTCTTTGGAGAAGAGACGAGGTGGAGGAAAAGCTAAAGATGGTTGAAGAAAAGACAACCACTATGAGGCCAAGTGTGTGTTTGTGTTTCTCCCAACGGTCCCTTGGAAAAGAACCAGTGCTCCAAAACAAAAGTGAGACTGAGAGAAAACGCTGGGAGAGAGAGAAAGGAAGAGAGTGACAAGCCAGTGAGATCATAGCCTCACTGCACCTTGTTCCAATTACAATATCCTGTGTTTGGAGTGTGTGAATGCTCTTTGTGCGTATTCGCTGCCTGCATATGTGTAAGTGGGCCTTTGCGGGGGATTTTGGATGACATGTTGGCTCGCTGAATTATGCATCGGACGTTTTCCAGCTTGCTCTTGCTCTGTTCTGCACCGAATGCCAGGCCATGTCATTAGCATGCAGCTCTAACTGCACTCTTTACCCTGCAGAGCTGCACTAAAACAGCTGTAATAAAATACAATAATAATATAACTCTAGCTGAGCTGGTTTGTTATGATGTGTTCACAGACCAGAAAGGAGTGTGTAAATGCGATTTGTGTATTTAGTGATCATCAGTTGGAAAAATGGCCAGCAGAGCAACAGGTGCACTTCACCATGATCATATTTAATTTGTGTTTATTTCTCATCAGTGGGTCGTCCAGGTCACCTTGGCCCAGATCTGAGACACACACACACACACACTAAAGACACAAAAGCTGTGAAGTTCTGAGGCAGGTGTGTAAAACTCAAATTCACACTGATCTGGGACGGAGTCGCGGGCCAAACTTAATATTTTTTGAAAAAGTGACGACAAATTTGCACTTTTTCTTCATCAACATTTATGCAACTTTGAACAAACTTATTTCTGCTTTAACACTGAATGTGCAATAATCAAATTACACACGAGCAAGTCAGTTTTAAACAAACGGCATCAGTGGTATTCATTAGTTGTGGTATATTCAGCATTTCTATAATCTATTCAGGATTTATGTTTTCTTGTTGTTTATTCGTTTTTCTTATTTTTATTCTCCTTTATTTCTCCTGTAATACGTGTCATCGCTGCTGTGACGTCTAGCTTTCCCCACTGAGGAACAATGAAGGGATTTTCTATTCTATTCATCTATCTGCAGCCTTTCCACTTCCTGTTTACTGTAGGTTAAATCTTTTCTCACGGGCCAACAACAAAATAAAAATATCATTTTATCTGAAATGAAAATGCAACATCTCACCTGTTAACTTTCATGTTTTGGAGCAGAAAAAGAGCATAAAACCAACATATTTAAAGCTCAGTTTGCTCCACTGGTTTACTGTGATGCTCACCTGTTCCATATATACATATATACATATATATATATATATATATATATATGTGTATATATGTATAAATGTATATATATATATGTATATATATATACACATATACATATATATACATATATATGTACATATATATATATATATATATACACATATACATATATATACATATATATATATATATGTATATATATATATATATATATATATGTATATGTATATATATATATATATATGTACATATATATGTATATATATGTATATGTGTATATATATATACATATACATTTATACATATATATATATATATATATATATATATATATATATATGTATATATATGTATATGTATATATATATATATATATATATATATATATACATTTATACATATATACACATACATATATACATTTATATATGTATGTGTATATATATATACACATACATACATATATATATATATATATATATATATATATATATATATATACAGATCGTAAATCCTCTAATACAGGCCTGTATTCAATTAACGGCCGGGTATCATATTTTGGCCGGTGCCGGAGTCGGCGGAGGTGAATAATGGCCGGTCTCTTATTGTGGCCGGGTGGAATGTGGTAACAAGCAAGTACGGGGGGTGGTTGTGTCATCGTCTCACTTTTGATTTGCCAGTGATAGACCGCAAGGGTAACTTTAACCGTGCGGAGACGAAGAGGAGGCGAAAATTTGATATCAAGTTCAAAGAGAACGTGCTGATTATGCTGCAGAACACTTGTATGAACTAGTCGACTTCACTATAGTGACTTTTTATGCCTGTCGTCGACTAGTCGCTGTCACGTGATAATGACCGGCAAGATGCAGTCCTCGGAAAAGACAGCAGCCTGCTGTCAGCAGGTGACAAGCTCCTGCGGGGGGTGCAATGCGCTGTGCCAGAGCGTCGGTACTGACACGCGATCGTTCATGTCGGCTCATTTTCTTTAATGTTTTCTGTCTTTTATTTGCACCTGATGCGTTTCGCTGCTGTGGAGCGGGGCGCATCACCTTGTCCTCCGATGCACTGATCACTGATGCGGCCGCCAAGCAGCGAGCACTCCGCTGTTTTAACGGCCGGTAGATCTTTTAGAACTGCAGTTCAAAGGTAACTCATGAGGTGAATATATATGAACCCAGGTAGCAGTTTCTCTTTAGGATTGAGAGGAGATGCAGGAAGATGATAAACAGGCAGGACAGAAAAATAGTCAAATAAAAACAAGTTAGTTTTTGTACCTGCTGGTTGCAACAAACAGACACCACTGAAGGTAATCAGAAGTGAGGAACAGAAAATGAAATAATTATTTTAATGTTTAGAGCAGCAGGAACTCCGAGAGGCTGCAGGCGCATCAGTGAGTTAGTGGCCGCTGCGCAGGGGGAGGGGGGAGATGGCTGAAGCAGAAACTACCGTTGTTAAAAGAAATGTGTTTAACTTTGAAAATGTGGGCGCAATTTTAATTGTCAAAAACTCCAGCGAACCATCAGTTCATTTTGCTCAAATAGAAATAGAGGCCTGCCTCTAATTCTGGTCCTCCTTCCAATAAAGGCCTGGAGTAGGGTTGTCACGGTAACCGGTATAGCGGTAAACCCCGGTAAAAAAGTTGACAATAAAAATAACCGTCCAGTTTTTAATAAACTAAATTATCTCGGTGGGTTTACCGTGGCCGCGGTTTCGGCGCGGTGACCCTTACCAGCCACCGTCGCTTCAGCTGAAGTTCCCGCGGTGCGCACTTTTTAGTTTGCAACCAAAACTTTGAAGCTGAAATAATGGCCAAAGGAGGAGACGGCAGCGCCCAGGACATCCATCAGCCCTCAAAGAAGACTAAATCGGAAGTATGGGCATATTTTGGATTTCTGAAAAATGCTGAGGGACAGTTAATAGAAGACGGCTATCCCGTTTGCAGAACATGCAGGAAACAAGTGTCTGCAGAAGGCAGCAACACTTCGAATCTAATGGCACATCTGCGTGACGATCACCCACGTCTCTACAGCCAGTGCAAGGTAAGTTAACATTAGCATTTTAGCTTAAATGCATGAGGTGAGGACTTTTGGTTGAGGGAGAATGCAACGAGTCACTATATACTGCAGCCGCAGCGTCCTCTGGCAGCATTTAAACCGTGTCACGGACACCCTGTTGCTGGATGAAGCATCTTATTTGTTTATGATGAAGAGAAATATACAATTAGCTCCTTGTCATGGATTTGTTTACTTATTCAATGCCATTTATACTTGAACGTTTGGATTTGATTACATAGTGTAGTAGTTATTTTAGTAATTTGTTTAAAGTGGCTATTTATTTTAAATACATATATTTTTAAGGTTGACTTGTACAGCGCTCAAGTCAAGTGTGGACTGGAGTTTTAGATTTTCATTTTGATAATGAAGAAAACAAGTCTATGAGAAAACAAGTGGTGTTTCTTTGATTTGTTTACATATTGTTTATGTGTTGAATGTTTGGATTTGTATCATTTAAACCTGCAGTGACTACTGTAACATGTTCCAGAAAAAGAAGCTATTTGTTCCTTTACTTGTGAAAAGTTGCACTTTTGCTAAGGCTTTGTGTTATTTTAGGTTTAATAAACACTGTTAAACCTTTTCAGAACTATTTCAGTTTGTGTAGAACAGGACTATCAATGCTTTCTGAACATATGCAACACCGTTTAAAAAATACCGCGATAATACCGAAAACCGTGATAATTTTGGTCACAATAACCGTGAGGTTAAATTTTCATACCGTGACAACCCTAGCCTGGAGCTTGATGAGATTGAGTAAAATACAGGCCCGGGCCTGTATTCGAGGATTTACGGTGTGTGTATATATATATATATATATATATATATATATATATATATATATATATATATATATATATATATATATATATGAGCTTGAGTCAAATACAGGTCCGGGCCTGTGTTAGAGGATTTAGGGTATATATATGTGTGTGTGTAAAAACAGGAGGGGTCCTGAAACAGAGCCTTGAGGTTCCCCACAGAACAGATCAGTAGAATCTAACATGATTTGGTTTATACACTCTAAAATAATTGGTTCTGATTGCAGCAGCTTGTCTGCTGACTGCTACCAGGAAGAGGGACCTCATGACCCTGGATAACGACCTCTCTACATTGTATTCCTGTTTTTTTCAGGATCCATTTTGAAATTTTAGTCCTTGTTTTTAAAATACTTGTACGGCGGGGCTCCACCCATCTTCTCACCAGAACCACAAGGTCGAGTTCCCAGGTCCTTGTAACTGTGTGTCCCGTGGCGACAGGACTTCTCTGTGGCGGGTCCTGAATTATGAATCAGACCTCCCTTTCATGTGAGGACGGTTCATAGCCTCGAACATATTAAGCCTTTTCTCAGATCTTTTCAATCTGGCTTTCAATGTGAGTTGACTCGAGCATCTGAGTTATCTTTGTGGGTTCTGGTGTGTTTTTGTTAGTACTATTTTGTTGTCTGTTGTTTGGTGCTTTTGTCCTTGTGATTGCTGCGGTTCTTGTTTGTTCCATTGTTGTAGCTCTTTGGGGCAGTGGGAACTGTTAGAAATAAACATGGCCTTGACCTTGGGACTGTGTTAGAAACACGATCGTCTGAACCAGTCGACCCACCAACTCAAGAGTTCTGTTAACCCAGAAGCTGTGATCTGCAGAAAGGTGCAACCAAACTTACTGCCACTGGAAACATTAAGCAGAATGCTTTTTACAACCACCAGAGTGAGATTTATCAAAATTATTGTGTTGGTCCGAAAAAGCAATCAGCTGACCGGCCACAACATTTTTCTAAGAATAATACTGACGGAGGGCGATTAGGAGAAGGGCCTGCAACGTTCAGGCTGAGAAATGCAAACTGGGCGTTTAAAGGATAACATCTGCGTGTAGGTCTTTGTTTCCAGCTCTGCTGCGAGGTACAGCTGATCGACATGAAAGGGGTCGATGTCAGCGGGAAAGAAAAACTTAACACCAACTTAAAGAAACCCTAAAGTGTTTCAGATGTTCAAAGTTTACAATTTATAGGAATTCTGAGGTTCTCCACTTTCCCTTGTTCTGCTTCTACATAAAACATATGGCTCACACACACACACACACACACGCACGCACGCACACACACACGCACGCACACGAACACACAACATGCTTCCTGTACCTTGTCTGAAGCTGGAGTCGAAGGGCCGGGATCCATCCAGATCCAGGCCGTTGGTGATTGGCTGCATGCTCAGGTCAATCACCTGGTGGAGGCGGAGCTTCCGGCAATAAATGGATGCAGCTTCCGGCTCCAGAGCAATGAGGAGCTGCTCAGGACAGTCAGGAGACACCAGACCTGCCTGAGGAACACAGCGGGAACATCCAATAAGAACCTGAGAGAGAAAATCTGAACAAAACCAATCTGGAGGCAAATGTTCATAAACACTAAGGAGCTTTGAAAGAAAAGCGTCTGGACTTCTTTGAGTTGCTTGAAGACGTTTCACCTCTCATCCGAGAGGCTTCTTCAGTTCTAAGGTCAAATGGTGGAGAGTCCCAGATTTAAACCCAGTGGAAGTTTCCCCCCGAAGAGGGAACAAAAGGCCCCCTGATGATCTTCTACATAAACACATTGGGGGGGAAAATCCCACTGGGTTTAAATCTGGGACTCTCCACCATTTGACCTTAGAACTGAAGAAGCCTCTCGGATGAGAGGTGAAACGTCTTCAAGAAACTCAAAGAAGTCCAGACGCTTTTCTTTCAAAGCTCATTAGACTACAATGACCTGGATGACTGAGAACCTTCACAGACGTTCACAAACACTCCGACACCGGGACGTTTCTCATTTGGTGAACCAAAAACAGTTTTCAGTGTTTCAGGTCGAAGGGTGATTGTTATTAAAAGTCGTATTTAGTACAAATAGAACAAATGTTGGACTTTGATTTAATGTTTGAATAAAACCAAATAAAATAATCATTTTACTATTTGCTGTAGTTTTGGTAAACGTTCTGTTATCAAAGGTAACAAAGTCACATTTGGATAAACGTATGAGGAATTCTTCTCTTAGTGGAGGGTCTGTCGGACTGATGGGACGTTAAAGGTGTAGCACAGAGAGATCAGTGGGGTCAAAGGTCACGGGATTTACCAAGAAAGCATCAGTAGCTGTGAAACATATGAAAAGTTAAGATGTTAATTCCAGAAAGAAATGGACACATTTGTAATCGTGTTTGAAACATTTTGATGGCTTCTTGTTGAGAAACAGATTAAATTAAACTAGACTGATGAGAAAACCTGACGTTGGGTCATGCATCTAACGCCTCGTAGACCACAGCTGCAGATTCTCTCCAAACCATAACCGACCTTAAAGCGTCCAGATGGAGCATCAGGATTAGTACCTTCATCATAAACCTGCCTCATCAGTCCTGCACGTGTCTGCTGCCCTCTGGTGGAGGATCTACAGGTGGCGAGGGCCAATTTTATTTATTTTTTTACGTAGTAGAAGAAATCGGGGAATTGTGTAATTGTTGTATGCATAACTTGTTCAGTTTAAAAACTTTATTTCTTTATTTGAATTATTTCACATTTAAGGGACAAATTCAAATGCAAATAAATAAGATAACGTTAGCCGTTTTAAGTTTTTTTTGGGGATCTTGTGGTGCGTACGACATTTTACATTTCCTGGTTTGTAGATGCAAAAACGTTGGAATAAAAGGAATGCTGTCCCTTTTTCGTCTTTATCAGGAATTCTAAGTCATGAAGTCAACAAATCAAAGTGATGAGGTTCGTGACGACCTAGTGATGGAGGGAAGATGTTGGAGGAGTAAGACCCGCCCCCCGTGGAGAACAGCTGTGCAGTGAGAAGGTTTTAGAAAACACAAAAATGGCTGAAAGATTAAAACAAGAGTTAAAGAGTCGGGATGACAGATTTAAAGGAGGAGGCCACGTATAGGAGCAGAGATGTGTGTGTGTGTGTGTGTGTGTGTGTGTGTGTGTGTGTGTGTGTGTGTGTGTGTGTGTGTGCAGGGCGGGGGTCTGCTCTCTACTTCCTGTGTTTGTACACCGGTCTCCCTTATTGTTAAAATCCTAATGACATCATCACCAGCAGGAAGTGCACACGCCCCAACAGCCTCAAGCTAGGAGCCAGCACTGTGTGTGTGTGTGTGTGAGTGTTTTATCAAACTGCATGAGAAAGTGCGTGTGCATGTGACATTTCATGTACCTACCCTGCTGAGTGAGAGTCAGACGGCAGAAAATGTTTAGCAAAAGAGTAATTTGCGTGTGTGTTTGAGGAAATGAGACAGGAAGTGATGAAGGATTTCTCCACACGTCCTGCAGAATCAGACACACACTCGTAGCAACATGCACACACACACACACACACACACACACACACACACACACACACACACACTTTCAACAAGTCGCACAAAAGAGGGTGTGTGTTCTGGTGGGAAGGCGTACCAACAGAAGCAAGTCAAAGTGTTCCTTTTATAATATGTGTGTGTGTGCGCACGCACGTGCATGCGTGCCTGCGTGTGTGTGTTCTTGTGCGTGTGTGTGCATGTGTGGGTGCTTGTGCGTGCATGTGTGTGTGTGCGTGTGTGTGTGCTTGTGCGTGCATGCGTGTGTGCATGCGTGCGCGTGTGCACATGTGCGCGCGTATGTGTGTGTGCATGTGCGTGCATGTGTGTGTGCGTGCGTGTGTGCGCCTGTGTGTGTGTGCGCGCGCACGTGTGTGTGCGTGCGTGTGTGTGTGTGCGCCTGTGTGTGCGCGTGCGTGCGTGTGTGCGCGTGTGTGTGTGTGTAGTACGTGAGTGTGTGTGTGCGTGCGTGCGTGTGTGTACGTGCGTGTGTGCGCGTGCGTGCGTGTGTATGTGCGCGTGTGTGTGCGCGTGCGTGTGTGTGCGTGCACACACTGTGCGTGTGCGTGCGTGTGTGTGTGTACGTGCGTGTGTGTGTGTGTGTGTGCGCGTGCGTGTGTGTGTACGTGCGTGTGTGTGTACGTGCGTGTGTGTGTGTGTGTGTGTGTGCGTGTGTGTGCGTGCACACACTGTGCGTGTGCGTGCGTGTGTGTGTGTGATCCTCCGTGGGAAAGCGATTCAGTGTTTATCTCATGCTTTATATTGTGTCTTTCTTTCCTTCTTCACGTTCTTTTTTATTTTCCAGACGCAAACTGGCTTTGAAGCAATTCCTCACATAAACGCTTCAGGGTGAGGAGCGTGCGTCCATCAGTATTTTTGTTAAGACCTCACGGTTTGGATAATTAGCTTCAGGGAGACTTCCCACACAGAAGCAATATTTTCTTTAATGTGAGGAGTAGCTCTGCTGGCGCTGAGGACCTGTAGGAGTCGTGGTGTGGCCTCTGGTCCTGGATGTAAAGTCCCTACCAGGTATGCGGCCTCTCTCATGAACTGCTTGGCCGGTTGTCTCCACACAGCAGGAACGGTAATCACCCATCTCACCTCCTCCCCCTCCAAAACCGATGAGGACTGGTCCTTCACCTCCTGCAAAGAGAACCTGGAGTCACCTCGGTGCCTTGGTCTGCGACACATCGGTGGATCGTTGATGCCTCACCTTGAGAGCATGCTCTCTGAAGAAACGGAGTGCGTGTGCAAACACCTCAATGGCCCTGACCTTCCGGCCGTTAACCGCCTCCAGCTCTGTCTCCATCGTGAGGTCCTGCAGCAAAGACAAGGACTTTGAGGAACCTGTTTACAAACTAACATGCAGCCATGTTCAAGATCACGGAGAAGGCAGTAGGACTGTGCACCGGTGGGCCTTACAGTTGCAACTTTTGAAACTTTCCTACAATAAACTTTTGTCCTTCAGCTTAACCAAGGTGGGGCCACAAAGATGAGACCAACAGGAAGTTCTCTCCCTGTGATACTCTGCGGCTCCTCCTGGGACATCACAAGGAACTTCCCCGGCCAGATTGGATAAATATTCCATCTATAACATTCTGAATCTGCCCTGAGGTCCTCTTCCACTGGGATGTACCCGTGAAGCTCCATCATCCTCCGTCAGACCTCCTGAACTTATCTCTAAGGATGAGGCCAGACCCTCCATAGGCGACCCTGCTTTCTTCTCTCAGAGAGGATCTGGCACGGTAAACGTCTCTCATCCTGGCCAGCACATCCTGGGTTGACGACCTCAACAGAACCACATCTGTGGCAATTCCTGAAGGTTCCTAACGCAGACCGCCTCCTCTCCATGACTACACCTTCAAAGCCCATCTAAGATCAAAGACAAGGGACACCGGCGGAGTCCAACCTGCTCTGCGCTGATTCTGCTCCACGAATGTGGATGCAGCTTTTGTTTTGGTTGTGCAGGAACCTAAACGTGACCCCACAGCCGTTCTCCTCCAGCCTTTCGTTTTCCCACACGTCTCTTACACTTGTGCTGTGGATCTTCATTTTGAATTTATCAAAGTAGAGCCAGTGCTGGGCCTCCTCCGGGTCTAGGTCGTGGTAGAAGTCTCGCGCTGAAAACCCAAAGCTGTGGAACCGTAAATCAGGAGTCAGCAACAGGCACGTCGGGCTCTTCTGGTTGGCCACTCCGGGGTCGCCGCCTTCCCAGCGTCTGCACGGAGTGGAGCGGAAAACACGGTGGGGTACGGAAAACAACAGAACCTTCATTAAAAGAAGAAAGGACCTTACTTCATCATGTGTATGGCCTCTGAGTCCTGGGTGAAGCTGAAAGCGTAGCCGCTGGAGGTTGTCCCGAAGTCTATCGCCACGACAACAGAGAATGGACAAGCCATTCTGGGTCTGACCTCCACCCTCTGTCAGAAAGTTGGTGTTTATGTGCCAGAAGTACAGATTTGGTTTTCTTTCATCAGGTTTTGTAATGAAAAACTTAGCCTGTTAGTTTGATTTAAAAAAAAAAGCCAGTTAGCTTGATTAGAAAAAACTTAGCCAGTTAGCTTGATTAGAAAAACGTAGCCAGTTAGCTTAATTAGAAAAACTTAGCCAGTTAGCTTGATTAGAAAAACTTAGCCAGTTAGCTTAATTAGAAAAACTTAGCCAGTTAGCTTGTTTAGAAAAAAATTAGCCAGTTAGCTTGATTAGAAAAACTTAGCCAGTTAGCTTGATTAGAAAAACTTAGCCAATTAGCTTGATTAGAAAAAAATTAGCCAGTTAGCTTGATTAGAAAAACTTAGCCAGTTAGCTTGATTAGAAAAACTTAGCCAGTTAGCTTAATTAGAAAAAACTTAGCCAGTTAGCTTGATTAGAAAAACTTAGCCAGTTAGCTTAATTAGAAAAACTTAGCCAGTTAGCTTGATTAGAAAAAACTTAGCCTGTTTGCTTAATTAGAAAAAAAACTTAGCCAGTTAGCTTGATTAGAAAAACTTAGCCAGTTAGCTTGATTAGAAAAACTTTGCCAGTTAGCTTGATTAGCGCCAACTGTGTGCTGCTCTCAGACCTTATTGCTTGTTTTGGTTGTAGTTTAAAACTATTCCTTACTGTCCTCTGTGTGTTTAAGTCGTAATATAAACCACTAATAACAGCCAGAGGCTCTATTTACAGCTACGTGAGCGGAGAGCGGAAGCGGCACGAGGGAGTGGCTGTGGCGTGAGACGCTGATTGTTACCGGTGAGGCCGAGGGTGTGAGCGGTGTGATCCCGCAATCACTCCTGGCTGTGGCTGGAGACGACGGCGTGGAGACGGCTTCGCCTGGAAGGAACGCAACGAGGGATTAAAAATAAAGCCACACTCCGGAATAAATAGAAACACCAGATTTTTTATTATCTCGAGGAAAGGAGCCGTCGTGTTCTGTGGTCGGCGGCTGATTCAGAAGAAAGTCTGCTGAGATTGGTTTGGGACTAAAGAAACACACTTGACCTGGATAATTGTTATAAACAGGAATGAGTGGAATGTCACTGGAATCTGGAGTGAGTAATATTCCCAAGTGGGAGAGGGACGCTGAAAGGTCAGCAGCTTGTCCTCACTCGAAAAGATAAGGAGCTGGAGAGACCAGGCTGCCATAGAAAGCTGTGGGTGTGTATGCATGTGTGTGTGTGTGCACTTTGCACCACATTTTGGGGACATTTTTAAGGGTGTAGCAATGCAAACATTTCTGTCTGTATGCATGCATGTGTGTGTGTGTGTGTGTGTGTGTGTGTGTGTGTGTGTGTGTGTGTGTGTGTGTGTGAGGTGGGGGCAATTACCTGGTATCTGCAGGTTATTGGAGTCAGGCTGCACCTCGTCAGCCATCTTTACAGGAGCCAGGGTCTACAGAGCAACACATGGAGATGATGCAGGTAGTTCATGGTACTTGATGCTGAACACAAACATCCAGCTCTAACATTAAAAACTGCTGTCTCAGACGCATCACTGGACCCCTGAAAGATTGACACGTGTGCATTTCTGTTGTGTCAAATGCACCAACAGTGTACAATAATGACAAAAGCTTTCTGATTCTGATTAGTTGTGGTGTTTTTTTTTTCTAACGACAAATTTGGAAATAACAGCCTAGAATCTAGATCCTCATCTGCCGAAGCAAAATAATTAAGCGTTGCATGCCGGACTAGCGATGGAACCTCCACAGCTATTAGAAATATATGGCGGACTGCCCCGTTATCCGTAGCGGTGCAAGCATAGCGCTCCATCGGTCAGGTGGGCGGGATGTTTGTGCTAAGATGGTGGCGGCTCCGTAGCGATCCAATGGCAGCACTCTATTGGTTTGATGGGCCAATCAAATCACTTGTTTGAAATGGCTAAAGCTTCAACCTTGAACTGTTTAAACTTGGGCTTTTCTGTGGCTCAAGATTTATTTAGAACATGCGTTTTCTTTGATGGAGCAGGGCGGACTGCCCTGTTGACTGACATCTGTAGTGGTGAGTGTTTGTTATCCAATGGCATGCTGAGACAGTTTGATAGACAGTCGTAGATCCCGCCCCACACACGTGAGCGTCACTGGCCGTGGCCAGACCATATATTCGCATATATATGCTTGTCAGGCTATGGAAATAATCATTTGAAATGAATTTTTTACCCAAAGTTGTATAAATTCCCTCATCTTTCCTAATTATGGAACACGTTGTTGAGAGCATTTTTAATGACAACGGTCAAGACTTCCTTATTTTGCATCCACCAAATATTGGATCAACCATTACTGGTATTTTGTCTATTTTAACTTTATTAAAAACGTGCAAATTACAAATCAAAGTCTGTTATTTCATCAGGGATGGTCGTACCCCGTAGACATTAACTCACAAAAAGCCACAAGAAAGCTCCCCATAGACACTAATGGGATTACAGAGAAACAGGTGAGAATGCTCCGCCCCTTTTTGGTGCCCTAGATCTCAGGTAGACATCACGATAGGAACATCATTCAGAGTTTAAACCACAGTTGGACTTTACACGACATTCTTAAGCATTCTTCTGTCAGGGAGTCAAGAGGCAAAGGAGTGGTTACCACGGAGACCTTAATGAGACACTGGGCGCAACTTTAACATTTCTTTTGGTAATTTTTTACAACGCTTAACGTTTTGCAGGTGAAAAATGAAGATTTCTGTTGAAATGATCACAAGGGTGATGTTGCTGTGGGTGCTTTTTTAGTATTTTACATATTTGATGCGTGCTTTCATAATTAAGAAGGAATTACACACCCAGAGAAGCACAGATTTGAGTAACAGTGTTTTATTTCATTAGGAAAATGGGGATAAGGCCCCAGGAAAGGGACACTCTGATCTCACACAGTTAGACTAGAAGAATTCATGCATTTAAAATAATCATGGAGTTGTGGAATCTCTCCCTTCTTACAGGACAAGGTTCACATATGCAAACAATAAGCCCAAGAGTTACTTTAGCATTTGTCTCTGCAGCAGCTGCATGCATTTATTTAAACGTGTCACACCAAGTATCATTTTTCCTCCTGAAGTGATGATCAAACCAGAGAGAGGCTGAAACCAGGAAGCCCCTCCGTACGCGTTCCTTCTCATCGCTCATCATCTGCTCAGATTTAACGTGCTGTGACTGACGTATGACCCTGAGCCTTTTCCACGCTTCACTTTCTCTGACATGAGCCTGAAACCTGCAGCAGGTCAGCAGAGTAGGCACCTAAACGGACGGCGTTCCCATTGGGATCCATGTTTACATTAATGGAATAAACTTTTACCAAACAACCAACAACATTCAGTTTCTGCATGACCAACGGCGCAAATCATCAAAACGGTTGTATATTTAAGAGATCGCTCACCGCTTTGAATGTTCCACACCGACTGTAGCTGGATGACAGGAGTATTCCCAAACTGTAGAGTTTTCCAGACTTAGAATCAGCGTCTGAGGAAGAAAGATGGATGAAAGGAGGACAGGGGGAAACTGCTGCAGGATAGTGGAGGATGCTTTTCTGAAAAGCTCTTGAAAAACTTGGCGCTTCCCTACTTTTGGAGAAGTAAATGGTCCAAAACTAGAAAGTGGAAAGTTTTAGCTGGAAACTTTCTTCCTGATCTTGATGGTTTTTTGTCCCAGAGGAGCTCAGATTCGGATTTGCAGCTCCGTCTCTCCGCTGCAAACAAATGTCAGAGGGAGAAGCTGTGACACATGAAGCAGGAGTGGGAGGGCTATGACGTCACAAGGGGGGGGTGCTGGGGGATTTACCTCACCGGGATGAAGTAAGTCGGAGGGTGGAGTGAGTTGGAGCTGCATCCTGATTGACTCACTGTGTCCTCTCGCTTTCCTCCTGCTCATCCTTCGCCTAATTAGCTCTTCCTGTCTTCATCGTTTTTACTTTTCACTTCACTTCTTTTTTCTGGGCCCTCAACTTCCCGTCGAACCTTCTCAGACAAAAGCAGGAAGCAGCCAGGTGTGCTCAGCCAAACATGAGCGATGAGCGTCACTGCGAAGCTTCTTTTTAGTTTCATCTGAGCGAAGAGACTCGTGGAGAAAAGTGAAACGTGGTTCTCGTTGGAAACCAAAAATATTTCCCTTGAATGTGATTCTTGCAGCGACGTCTCAGTGCATCTACTCAGTCCAGAAACGGCTCGTATTTACTGTCAAACTGCTGAAATGGTTTTCTGAACTTGTTCTGTCCGTTTCCGACCTAATCGGGTGGATCGTTTGGATCTTTGGAGTCATGATTAGTCGGCGTCTTACCTGAAAGCAAAAAGAGCAGATGACCACAAAGTGTCCTGCAGCGGTTTCACTTGTGTGGGAAAATCCAGAAAAAGCATATTCTGTCATCAGTAGGGACTCCACCCCTGTCGTGTTGGACAACATCTCTTATATTTATGTTTTGTAGTACCTGGCGGTTTAGCTCAGGTAGATTCCTGGCCGTGGAACACTGGACCAGCTCAATACCCATTGGGGGCGTCCTGGAAGTGGGGTTCGCCCCACCGATCTACGTGTTTTGTGGATTTTGAGAAGGTGTTCAACCAGGCTGGATGGGGGGCCCTGTGGGGGGTACTCTGGGAGTATGGGGTACCAGGCCCTCTGATACGGGCTGTTAGGAGCTCGGTCCGCATTGCCGGCAGTAAGTCGGGCTCGTTCCCAGTGAGAGTTGGACTCCGCCAAGGCTGCCCTTTGTCACCGATTCTGTTCACAACCTTTATGGACAGGATTTCTAAGTGCAGCCAAGGTGGAAATCTGTTTTGGTGGCCTGAGGATCAGGTCTCTGCTTTTGCAGATGATGTGGTCCTGTTGGCTTCATCAGAACGTGATCTTCAGCTTTCACTGGAGCGGTTCGCAGCCGAGTGTGAATCAGCTCCTCTAAATCTGAGACCATGGTCTTAATTCAGAAAAGGGTAGAATGCCTTCTTCGGGTCCGGGGTGAGGTCCTTCCCCAAGTGGAGGAGTTTAAGTATCTCAGGGTCTTGTTCACGAGTGAGGGAAAGCTGGAGCGTGAGATCGATAGGCGGATTAGTGCTGCATCTGCAGCGATGCGGGTGTTGTACCGGTCTGTCGTGGTGAAGAGAGAGCTGATCCAGAAGGTGAAGATCTCGATTTAGCGGCCGATCTACGTTCCTACCCTCACCTATGGTCATGAGCTTTGGGTAATGACCGAAAGAACGAGATCGCGGATACAAGCGGCCGAAATGAGTTTTCTCCGCAGGATGGCCGGGCTCTCCCTTTGCGATAGGGTGAGGAGCTCAGCCATCCGGGAGGGGCTCGGAGTAGATCCGCTGCTCCTCCACATCGAGAGGAGCCAGTTGAGATGGCTCTGGCATCTGGCTAAGACGCCTCCTGGACACCTCCCTGGTGAGGTTTTCCGGGCACGTCCAACCGGGAGGAGACCTAGAAGAAGACCCAGGACACGCTGGAGGGACTATGCTTCAGGCTGGCCAGGGAACACCTTGGGATTCCCCCGGAGGAGCCGGCCCAAGTAGCTGGGGAGAGGGAAGTCTGGACCTCCCTGCTTAGGCTGCTGCCCCCGTGACCTGATCGGACGATAATGGATGGATGGCTAACTCCTTACCTTCCTACGTTTAAAACTAAATGTTTAGAAACGCCTTCAGATTGAGACACGATTTGAGCTAAAATATCCTGTTTTAAGTCCTATTGCAGAGATTGTCACACCTGGCTGATCTATACCACTACAGTAACTTCTACTGGGAGACTAGAGCTCTAGACCTTCATACACCTGTATGTATGATGCACTCCTGAGTAGCAGAACATCTCACAACGTTTTAAAGCTTGTTTAAAGAGTCACCACACTGAACAGATGTCTGTAAGCATCTGTCTGATGAGAAAGTACAGAAATGTAAAAGAGTAGTGGAACTTGTAAAAAGTTGCAGAAGTTTAAACCAGACTAAAGTCTCCAGAAAGCCTGACTGACTTTCTTCTTGATTCTCCAAACGGAGATCATGTTTATTGTTGTGTATCGCTGCTGAGATGGTAACGACTACTCCACACAACTCTAAAAGAGGGAGAGAGAGAAAAAACCCAACTCGGATTGTTTCATTTGACAAAGAGCTCAGAAAGGTCTCTTCTGATTTTTGTTTCCGCGTGTTTTTGTTAGAGCTTGTGGTCTGGCTCTGCAGGGATCCGATTTCTCCCCAGTAGAGCTGTGACTGAAAGCAAGCATTAACCCCCAAAGCTGACACACACACACACACACACACACACACACACATGTTCGAGTACACTCAGTCTCCTTGTCCTGTCAGATTTCCAAATCAAATTAGCTGTACGTGTGTGTGTGTGTGAGAGTCTGGAAGCCATTACCTGGCACGTCTCTTTGTTGACCAAAAACCAAGGGGCCCCATAGAGATCCTGCCACCATCTCTCTCTCTCTCTCTCTCTCTCTCTCTCTGTTCCCTCTCTCTCTCTCTCTCTCTGTTCCCTCCTTATTGCCTCCTTTATTGTTCGTTCCATCCGTCTTTTGCCACTCCTGAAGGACAAGATTTATTGGCTCAGTCCTTCTGATATTTTCACAATCTTTAGAGTGTGCTTGTCTTAATAAATCATCTCTATCCCATTTGTCATCAAGCCTGATTGAAGCCATCGGTGCCACCCTTCTTCTTCGCTCAAACGCAGGAAACTCGAAGCAGGAAGTGATGGAGTCAGGTGACAGGAAGGAACCCCTGGGTGACTCACTTTATCTCTGGGTCCCTGGAAGTCCTCGAGCGACGGAAACACACCCAGTACATGGGACACACAAGCATGAGTGCACACACACACACACGTTTCCCTGTTGGTTCTTTAAATAGCCCAAAATGTCAACAGAAGCCTGAATGAGAACTTCCCAAGATAGCAGCTCTATTGATCCAAACCACATGCAGCATGGTCCACTTCTGTTACCTTCAACAGTTTTATTACTTCTGAGTGGATCCTGTAGATGCTTGATGCACACATGTAGATAAAAGTCCACGAAGCTCAACCCATCCATCCATCCATCATCCATCCATCCATTTTCATCCGCTTCTCCGGAGTCGGGTCGCGGGGGCAGTAGCCTAAGTCGAGAAGCCCAGACTTCCCTCTCCCCAGCCACTTGGGCCAGCTCCTCCGGGGGAATCCCAAGGCGTTCCCCGGACAGGTGAGAGACATAGTCCCTCCACCGTGTCCTGGGTCTACCTTTAATCAATCAATCAATCAATGAATCAACTTTATTTATATAGCACTTAATCCTACAATACATGCAACTCAAAGTGCTTAACAAATTAAAAAGGCCCCACATACCCATCCCTCCCATCCCCAGAATTTAAAAACAGTCTGACAATAAAAACCCCTTCACACAACACTCCTCCACGGACACACACGCACGCACGCACACACACACATACACGCCCCCTTCCCCATGGTAAAAAAACATGATTGGCTGAGCTAAGATGAGCCAGACCAGCTAAGACAAGGATAAGGAAACACTATCAGGGGAGCCATCCGCCCTGACAGCAGCAGATCCACAGCAGCAGCTGAGGCACCGACACCGGGCGCCCAGGGCAGGGAGGGCAGAGACCCCCACCACCACCCAGGCACACATGGAAAGCGCCCAGGCTGCCACAGCCGACCACCGCCGCCGGGGCAGAGGGCTCCTTCCGGTTGGACGTGCCCGGAAAACCTCACCAGGGAGGCGTCCTGGAGGCATCCTGACCAGATGCCCAAGCCACCTCAACTGGCTCCTCTCGATGAGGAGGAGCAGCGGATCTACTCCGAGCCCCTCCCAGATGACCAAGCTTCTCACCCTGTCTCTAAGGGAGATCCCAGCCATCTTTCTTATTCTTGAACTTCAGCTGTTTTGATAAAGGTTCGATAAACACAACTAGAGATGCTCCAATCAGGGTTTCTGCTGCTGATCATCCACACCGACCAGCTTTACTGCTCATACATTTTCCATGAAGCTATAATGAGTGCTACGGACTATGATCTGGGAACAAAGGAACAGAAACAGTACCTAAACTAACACGTATCAATTTAGACAAAAATGTGTTTTTACTTTTTAAAGAGAAAAAGACTTGCAGCACCATCGGTGTGCTTGTTTCTGACCACAACTTCTAGGCCAGGGTTCATAGCTGAAGACGAGATCTTGGATGAGAGGCAAAGTATCTTCAAGAAAACCAGAAAAGTCCGGGTGTTTTCAAATAAATCTTTGGAGAAGATCATGTCCATGATGAATGATAATTTACACACTGAAGCACGAAGCATCAGTGACTCAGAAACCTAAAACACTAAAATGTAGCAGCTGTCAGTAACAATCTAACAGATTTAAAACACTATAACCTCTAAAAAATACTCACAACTTTGTGTGTTGTTAGATTTATTATCATTAACATTATTATTATTAATGTTGTTTTTTTAGGGATTTCCCGATCCGATCACATGGTTTCGGCTTTACGTCCCGATCTGGACTCGGAAACAGGGTCCAAATTACATTCTTTTGAGCGGGATGCAGAGAGCGGCAGCACGGATTACTAAATCGCTCCAGACAGCTGCAGATCAGAGACGGACACGAAAAGAAAAATAGGAAAATAAAAATGTAACGTGAGGAAATATGGGTTTTCTGTCACAATGGTGGTGCTGGACTCAGCTGGGTCATAGCTGGGTCATTGAGAACTTTCACCCACAGATTAAGACCTGAACGCCAGCGAGTCTGGGAGGAAACCATAACATCTGCCACCTGCAGTCTACCAGAAGATGTGTTTCCATGAGTTGTACCCAGACCAAGTCAAAACATAAAGTTTAAACTTCTTTTTCTTGATTTTAATGTTAAAGTAACCATTATCATTTTGCTCATTATAAATGTGTAAAATCAAATGAATGGTTCTTATGCTTTGGGGTAATTATAAGAGATTTAATGAATCCATTCTTAAATAATGTTGAGAATATTTGGTACTGACCTTCACACACACTCAAGCACACAAACATTCACACACACCCACACACATCTTCCCACAGTAAACTCCAGACACATTTGATGACGCACACGTTTGCTTTGAGAAGAGAAAGGTTTTTGGTAAGTTTCAGTCTTATGATTTCAGTTCGTGCTTGACAACGAAAGAGAGAGGACCTGAAGGGGGGACAGAGCCTGTTGGCTCGTTTCTCCCCCCCCCCCCCCCCTTACGCTGTTTCTCTCAGACAGACAGAATAGCTGAATCGCAACTTCTAACGAAGACTCATTACCGGGTCTTTTGATTTCTGAGTGAATTAACTTAAGAAAGCGCGTCGACAAAACGCTTTACCATCAACGTGTACCGAGGGCAACTCTGGACCGGTTCCGTTCGACACCTACGTCTTCCCTGTCAGCCGTTGAGTGTCATCTGGATGAACCACAACATCCTCCACGGCCCGGATCCGAAAGAGGGTCCACAAGAGTTCGGTGAGACAGAGCACGGTGTTAAGCGTTTGGATGCATTTTTTTTAACTAAACCTAAGTTTATTCAAACCATCACTTTTCACTCAGACACCTGTTTCTTCCTGAAGCAAAATCAGATGCACACACGCATCCATCTCACCTCATCTCACCACACTTTGCACCCACACGCATCCATAATCACATCATATCACTCTCACAACTCACAACATTCTCAATCTTCATAAATTCACCAGAAGGTCTATTTGAGCAAGAACAGCATATCAACTGTTAAAGATTGTCCCACAAAGTTGCCAATGTTGATTGTTATTTCCTGTTTGTCAATTTTCAAAATCATTAGTTTAATTTGAAGAATTAAAACTTTTAATCGTCAAACTGGTTTCCTCATTGAACTGAAACACAGACACTCAGATATTATCGGCAGTTTATCGATGAAAACAACCTTTGAGTCTTCTTAACAATAAAACTGAGTAAAGACAGTTTCTCCTTACAATATGACCAGCCAGCCAGTTTTACAATATGGCTGAGCAACCAAGTTTTTCTTTACAATAACCAAGAAAACAAAACAAAGTTCTTGAAAAATAAAATGTATGGAGTTTTATCCCCGTTTTTACCTTCATAAAGCGATAATTTATCTGCATGTAATATTTATTTATTTGATACAATTCAGGTCTCCTTCAAAAGTCAGTCACACGCCCAGGGCCGTATCAAGGCATTTTGGGGCCCGAGGCAAAATAGACCCCTGCCAGGTATTTAAATTTGAGCTGCTATTTGTTTTTATATTAGTCTTTTTTATATTTGCAATAAAGTCTAAAAGTGAAGAGTTTGTTATTTATTACTTGATTATCTCGCAGAAGTGATCCGTTTGTTAACAGTTGCTAAATGTTAAAATAAAGTTAAAAGAAAAATAAAGAACATTCTGGATCTGTTTCTCCCTTTTCTTTATTCTTTTTTTTTATGTATCAAAAGGATCGGATCGGGACTCGGTATCGGCAGATTCTCTAAACCAAATGACTCGGAGGCAAAAACAACCTGACCGGGATGTCCCGGTTACTTTTATTTTAACAGTTTAAAGAGGTAATAACACGGGAGTAATGTTGTGTGTTAGCTTGATTTTGGAGGGCAGTTGTGCGGGTGGAAAGAGTTGTTCCTGGTTCTGGTTAGCGGCTGTTATGCTAGGCTAGAGAAAGCCTCTCTCTTCTGAACGGTTCTGTGGATAAGTGGACACGTCGTAAGCAGTGGGTTACTGCTGACTAGTCTGAATAAAAGACGCATTTTAACGAGCTTCCCTCGCCTCTTTACATCACGCTCACGGAGTAGAAGTAAGACTTTTGCTGCTACGTGCATGAGGGTGAGGGAGACGACGCTGCCGCTACACTCAGGGTCTCTGTCGACTGCAGTCACGTGTGATTGGTAGGTGGGCTCTTAAAGGAGTAGATCGGAAATCGGCTGATCAAGCGTATTTCACGGAAATTGGCCGATCTTGATCGATGGCCGATCATTCGGAACATCCCTACGTACATGGACCTAATATTTGGGGGGGGGGGGGGGTGCATGCCCCCCCCCCTTTTCCAAAGTTAAGTTTTGACCCCTGCACTTTTTACCATCCAAAAGCAACATTACTCTATATTAAATAGACACTGGTTGAGCTGTAGGAGCAAGCGGAAAACAACCGTTTGTGTTGAAACCTGTTTACCATCAGAGCATACTGTAAAGATACCCCCTCCCCACCCGGTCCTCATGCCGGTTGTGTCCCCCCCACTTCTAAAGTAAAAATTACGTCCATGCCTACATAAAACCTCACCTGCTGTTAGCTGGAAGCCTAGAAATCGTTGTGTCCTGTGTCCCATCCGGTTATCCACTTCACTTCCTATTACAGTATTCCTATTACAGCCTCTTTAGTGTTTTGTCATTTTTCCATGCCCTTGCTTCCTGACTCTTATTTGGTTTGGATTATTATGATCATGGTTTTTCCTGTCTAGAATAGTTAATGTCCTTGAGTTTTGGTGTCTCATGTTTTGTATTAATATGGTTTATTTGTCCTCTTATTCCAGCGACATCTCAGTCTCCGTCTCTTATGTACTCTCACTTGTAGCAGATCATTTATCACCACATCTGGTCCATGTTTCCTTGCCACCTCCTCTCTATTAAAACCCAGGCCAGTCCTCCGCTCATGGTCCTCCACACCACAGCCTTAAAATAAAACCTTTTAGATTTTTGAACCTGCCTGGACTTTCCTGCATTTTGGGTCCTGCTACAACAAACAACTTAATCCATAGTGATGGAGAAACCGAAGCTTTCCAAACCAATGACTCAATATGAAGAAATGCTTCTGTGTTGTGAACCATTTGAATCTAATAAAATGAGTGACATCTGCTGGCCGGACGTCCACATAGCATCAGCATGGAGCTCCACAGGTACGTACCGGTGTGTGGCAATGAAATTGTGTCCAAATCTTTCAGTTTCTTTCTTTTAAAATCTTATACTGGATTTATTTTATATCGCATATAAGATAATGTGTCTGTCACTGGAGACATCATCTTATACAGTTGTGTTACAGTGACTGTCCCAGCAGAAAATACTAAACAGCAGCAGGCATCGACTCAGGGGTGGTGAACTGGGATGGGTCAGAGAAGAGGACTTCTATGATCCCATGCTTCTTTCTACGATTATTGCAGACGTCTTTTTCTTCCCTCATAGCTCAGTTGTAGTTATTTCCTTGATGGCTCTCCCGGCCGTGCCGGAAATCGGAGAGACTGTTTTCTTCTGACTTGTAAATCCTTGGATTAATAGAGAAACTGCAAAGCTCACAGTTGTTAATGTTTAAAAAAAATTCTGCCACCAACCATATTAACCTCCTCGCCCTGAATTCAAGGCTGACATGAAGCGTAGTGAAGCTTCACTTGAAAAAGCCACGTGGTCCCACACACGATGAAGCGAAGCATCGGCACGTCTTTGAAAGATCGCTTTATGACAGAAATGAATCCCTTGCAGGTCCACTGTGCTTGTGAAGCCCATATTATCACAACTCCACCTCAGGACCCAATCAGAAATAAAGACATTCAATTGTTTTGTTGTTTTTTGTTTTTTTTTTGCATCTATGAAAGTCCCCTTTGGTGATCCCAAGACTTCTGGGAAAGATACTGAAAACCAGTTCTAACTCCAGAAAACAAGCCCTAGCAGGGAAACCCTGACTTTCTTCTCCTCTAAGCCCACAAATAACACCTGTTTTTTTTTCTCCTCACAAATCTGCTGGGGAGACATTTGTTCTCGCTTAACAGAAAGCCCTGGACCCTTAAACGTCTGAAGGCAGACGATTAGTTTGTTTCAAGGTGGGATTTGAGGCCTCTCCATTGCAAAATGACTGTATAATTTAGATTTACAACTTAGTAGCACAGATTAAATGAGCCTCTTTCAACAATGGAATTGTGTCGGGGGGGGGGGGGGGGGGGGGGGGGGGGTAGCCAGGACAAGCCCGTCTGCAGAAATGTGCAACAGCAGGTGGAGCGCATCAGTAGTCAGACGTGCTCCTCTAACATGTAGCAGACACAGAGAAGGCGTCTTTTCCCACATGAATTCAGTTGGGCCTGTGGATCGAAGAGCATCCGAGAGACTGACTAAAGCTTGGTGTTTGCTTGACGCATTTACTTTCCGCTTGGTGGTGCGGCTCGCGGATGGAACGCGCTTCACAACTTGCAGCGTTTATGGTTCATGCGGCTTGTCTCTGCGGTGAGCCAATATTCTCCCAAACTGTAGGGGGCAGCATGGAGCTCTACGGCATGCATCCAACACTACACCATAGTAGAAGTAGAAATGACTGTTTACAACATGGCATTCCAGCATTTTTTAACAGCGTCGTCTTTTCCGACAGTGCGAGCTATTTCTCTCCAAGAATTATTAACAACATGTTGATCACTGTGATCTCTGAGAGCTGAATCATACAAATGTCTGTATTTACGAACCTCTGCCATACTAGTTCTTGCCAGTCCGCCATGTTTTTCCGCATCTGACCATCCACGTGGTTAGAAAATTTCCTAGGTGCGTGGTGCGGAAAGTTTGGGCCGTGCGGAGACGCGGTGGAGGGGCGTGGTTGTTAAAATGCCGCAATTTCACCGTGCGAACCTCGCGGACGCATAAACCAAGCTAAAGTGTTTGGAGACATTCTGCTGTATGACCCCGCCGTAGCTGCACGGGTACAGCTTCCTAATGTACAAAATGAGCCTGTTCGGGAGGGGTGGGACAGTGCGCTGGGGGGACTGTTGATGGCTGGTATTTACTTGGAGACGGGCAGATGGTTTTTCCAGAAATCTCTGAGATTTCGATTAATAAATGATCGGAAAACTACGGGTGCTCATCGTACCCTGGAGAAAGTCCCAGTACGCCGAGAGGCTCACTAAAGCACTGAACGTCACAGAAGATCCAGAAGGAGGGACATCAAAGGCGTTGGGGTGAAATTTGTAGCCTGGCCTGCCAGACTCGTCCTCTAGTTAATCCTGCATAGAGAGAGAGTCTGGTAACTCACAGGCAGAGAGGCACATGAGGGGCGGGACTAGGCAGCTCAAAATAACCAATCAGAAAAAAGACGGAAATGCCGACTGTACCGCGCGACGCTGTAGTTTTTAGCTGTAGTAAAAAAAAGGCGTCTGGCAAACATCTTTTATTTATTTTTAGAAGAACGGCTTTTAGCGCTTCTACTTGTTGTGGTTTTAAAGATATTTAAGTCATTTAGAACAGAGGAAAGAGCCGCAGCGAACTCCGCCGCTGTTTTCATTGTTAATGAGAAACTGAGCGTCGCTGTGTGTGACGTCCGCGATGCTGTAATTTTTTTAGCTGTAGTCAAAAATGGCGTCTGGCGACAGTGCAAACATCTTTCTTTAGGAGAAAGGCTTTTAGCGCTTCTACTTGTTGTTTTAAAGACGTGTCCAAGTCATTTAGAACGTAGGAAAGAGCCGCAGCGAACTTCGCTTCAGTCGCCAAACTTGGCGTTGTGGTGTGTGACGTACGCTGCTCAGTGCTGACTGGCTCGGTTAGGCCGGGGACACACTGGCCGCGGAAGCGCCGCGAAGCGCCACGAAAATGGGACCGCCTTCATTCGGCGCCCTTGTTAAGCTATTCTATAGACCACATGGGCCGCCGAAGCGCCGCGAATCGCCTCGCGCCGGCGCGCGCCGGCGCTCCAGCCCGCGCCGTGCAGCGATCATTTCGGCGTTGGCTCTATTTTTTTCGCGAGCCGCGGGTGAATCGCGTCAATTCTGGCAGGAAGTCAAACGTAGACATAAGAGGCAGGCCGGTAAAGTTAACAAAATAAAGCATTTCAAAATAAAATTCCGCAATAGTCAAATGTGTTCGTAAACAGACACTGCAGAAAAACCACACGAACACGCACACACATACATCGAACTTGTGTGCGTGTGTGACCACGTGAAGGGGGGAGTGGTTTTGGGTGTCTTTTCACCGGAGCAAACAGGACAGAGAGGCAGAAAGTCTGAGGCAAGCAGTTAGGATGGATGACTTTAAATTAATTATGGAAGTTGAGAAACACAAGGAGCTGTACGACCCCCGAAAAACATGATTGTTTACGTACCCATGTCGGAAGAAACTGCTAGGATACAGCTGCAGAATTGGAGCGGGTTCCAAGAGATTCAACTGGCAGAAACAACTCATACCATAGGTTCACACACACACGCGCGCGCGCGCGCACGCGCACAAACACTCAAACGTAGGAAAAGAGCTGAGAAAAGGCAGAGAGGAAATGGAGGACACCAAGTGTTTAAAAGAAAAACTACAGCTGAGCCGAGGCGCGCCTCGACTGGGGCGCGTCTGATCTGAACTGAGGAGCGGCGAGCAGCGGCCGAATTTCGTGAGCGATTCGCTTCTCGGCGCTTCCGCGGCCGGTGTGTTCCCGGCGTTAGAATTCTCAGGGGGCGGGGTTATTTGAATAGGAGTTCTCAGAGCCTTTCTCTGTGCAGAATTAAACAGAGGAGTCTGGCAGGCCCGGCTAGGAAATTTGTGTTCTTGTACCTACAATTTTGAATAGGTGTAGCTGTTGTTTTGTACCTGTGAAAGACTCTTCCCAGTGACAACTTACTGCACCATATTTACCTCCATACAAATATTGACTTTATGCAGAAAATACTGATAGTAATCTAACTCTATTTTTGGTTCTTTTTAAAACACAGGAAAGGTTTCTCTTTACCATGCTGACGTTTCGTTTGCCGACTGCAAAACATCCCCAGAGCTGACGCTGATGGTGGCGTCACTTCCCACTCCGTTTAGGGCGTAACAGAGGGCGACAACGTCCTCTGCTGCCCGTGGATAAATGGTACTGTACTTTTGTGAATACTTTTTCAAATCAACTTGAACTAAAATCTAAATTACTTTTAGTTAGAAAACTTTTAAAGCCAAAATGAGGCATCAGCAGTAAAACTTCAGTTAATAAAATCAAATTAAAGAACATTAGTGAGACTGTCTACGCGGCAAGATCTTTGTTACGATTTCCTCAAAGGAACACATCCCACTGGTGATTTTTAAACCAACATCTTGTCATGACAGAAGGCGGGGTTGCCGATTTTGGTCTAGAATAGTGTGACACACTCAAACTTTGTACTAAAACATGAGAAACAAAACGTTTGCAACGCCCAAACTAAATGATAAATGACCCACCTTTACCGTGCCTTTCAGTCAGAGGACTCCAAAGCGCATTTCACCACAGTGCATCATTCATCCATTCACACACTGATGGTGATGAGCTACAATGTAGCCACAGCTGCCCTGGGGTTCACTGATGGCGGTGAGGCTGTCGAGCACAGATGCCAGAGGTCCCTCCAACCACCACCAGCAGGCTAGGTGGGTTAAGTGTCTTGCCCAAGGACACAACAGCAGCATTCTCTGTCCAGAGCCGGGATCGAACCTGCAACCTTTACTGGACAATCCGCTCAACCTCCTGAGCTACTGCTGCCCAAACCAAGTGAACTGTTTCACACTTTTACAGAACAGCTAGCTGCCAACCAGCAGTGGAGGCTCCAGAAATGTTTTTCTGCAGGTGCTACGAAGGAGCTAGCCTTTTTATTGAGGGTGCTATGAAGGAAGTGGTCATGCGTACCTGTTGTTCTCTAAAACACCTTCAACTCTAGCAGACACACACGCGTGCACCTCAACAACACCTGAAACAATCATTAATATACATCATAAACATATGAACAATCACTGACTTTTCCATGAAATCATAAACACATACAGCCACACAGAAAACCATCTATAGTGTAGCAAGGTTAGCTAACGTTAGCGTTAGCATTTCCAGCGGCTAAACCCTGGACTGCTGCGGCGGTTGAGGGTTGACTCTCTCCATCCAGATCCGTAGGTGTTTGTGGGTCTGAGATCACTTCCAAACATTCATTCGTTTCTGACTGAACCCGTGGAAATGTGGGCAACAAACACCGATCCATCTTACCGCTAGCTCTACCTTTCACTCGTTCACAGGTGGAAAATGAGGTCAAAGGTTAACAATTTCCTGTTTTGGTTTAAGTTTTTACTATCTATATGATAATTTACTGATTATTTTTGTTTTGTATGTTAAATGTTATCACATCCACACGTTAAATTAAAATTAAACAGTAAAAAAAAAATCTAATATCTCTCACACACACACACCTCTGGCTGGAACATTTTTGAATTTAACGTCACCCTCTGCATCTCAGCTGGTTCTGTTTAATTCGTTACCTGAAGTAAACGCTTTAACTGTGAAGGCGTAAAAGTACATCTAATGTTAGATGACACACAGAAACCCCCAGTTTTGATCCAGCTGTGACCAGTTAAAACCAGCTTGATCTTTGGTAAACAGAAGCAGTGATTGGGTTAGTCTCTCTAATCCAGCAGCTGTGTGCTGCCGTCGCCCTCCTCTGTGGGTTTAGGGTAATGCAGCCTCTAGGTGCTGGCGGTCCACCGGAGGCCAGGTTAAACCCCATAGCCTACCAGAGTACTACTTCAGCAGGAGAACGCACCGCGTCACCAACCTGAGTGATCAGGTCACGCGTAAAAGAACCAGAGAATGAGACGGTCCTGAAGG